>NW_020194028.1:0-157701 GCF_002847045.1 Aspergillus candidus | reverse complement strand
GACAGCGGCAATGACGCGGACTATGAGTCTGAAACCGAGGTCGAGTCCAAGGTCGACGATGCCTACAAGGACGACCATCATATTGACTACGATGAGTTGAATGATATCCATCCTCATCCGGTTTACAATGAAGAGGTCGCTCCTGCCCTGGTCCCGAAGCCATTCGGCGAGTCCTTGTTTGTGAAGCGCAAGGATGATAAAGATTTTGGACTGAACACCGACTCTGATTCCGACTCGGATGACGAACACCACACCGTGCCTTTCAAGAAGGGAAATACCGTCATCGGTGGTCCTGGAGGATCTGATACCGGCAATGATGCCGCCTTTGACTTCGAGAGTTCCTTTGATTCGAAAGTTGATGACACCTTTCACGATGATCATCACATTGACTACAATGAAGCAAACCATATCCATCCCCACCCGGTTCACAACGACTTCGAGTCTCACCACGTCCCTGAACCGTTCTCCGGGCACTTCTTTGTGAAGCGCCAGGGTAACTCTGCCATCGGTGGCCCCGGCGGATCAGACAGTGGGAGCGATGTCGATTACTCGAGTGAACATGAGCTCGAATCTGAGGTACATGACGCCCACAAGGACGACCACCACGTTGACGCTTCTGTTGTGAACGACATCGGAGGTGGGGGAGTGTACAACCACCAGACTTTCCCGCACCACGTGTCGGGGCCTGTGCCTGTTCCCTACAATATTCCTGGCCCGGAGTCATTTGATGGACCCCAGCGTCCGGCTGTCGCCCACGACCCTCAGGTTCCGGCGGCTGTGCCCGGCCCTGAAATGCAGGCAAGTGCACACGCCCCCAGGAGCGAAGCTAGTGTCCATGGGCCTGCGAGCGGGAATGTCCCACCATGCAGCACTGTCGTCCACGAGGTTGTGCACACTGTCACACAGACCCTTCCCTCGCGACCGACAATGGCTCCCATGGGCATGTTTTCGGCTGTTCCTATGGCTCCTTTCGGTCACCACGCACCCGCTAGCAGTGGCGGTGCAGACTTTGGCGCGATGAAAGATTTCTTCGGATCGCAGTACGCCCCTTCGCCTAGCTCGTCCGCCGCGGCGCACATGTACGCTGTGCCAACGGGTGCGATGCCCTATGCTCCCACGCATGCTGTGCAGCATCCCGCATCCACTGTGACTATTCACAAGACCGGGTCCTCGGTGGTACACATGCACGCCTTGCCCACCGGTGCTGCCTCTGGTGTCGCCACGAACGCTGCTGCGCAATATCCTGCATCGGCGGCGACTCTCCATCGCACCCCGTCTTCGGTCGCTCACATGATGAACGCTGTCCCGATTGCCGCCACGCATCCTGCGCAGCAGCCTTCGTCCACCCTCACCCTCCAAAAGACATCGTCCTCGGCACATATGCACGCCATGCCAACGGGAGCCATGCCGGTTGGTGCTACCCATCCTGCCCAGCAGCCTGCGTCCACTCTCACGGTTCAGGCCGCTTCGACCTTCGTCGCGATTCCTGTGTATGTCCCTGGTGCGTCCAGTGCCGCCAGTCCAAGCGGCGCGGCGCCTGTTCAAACGTCCCACAGCAGCGCGGCCAAGGCGTCCCAGTCTGCTCCGGCCTCGTCGACCCCTGCGAAGCACCACGGCATGATGTTCACCGGCGGTGCGGCCTCATTTTCGCCCAACACTGCCCTGGTTTCTGTCTTTTGCGGAGCCGTGGCATTGCTGGCCTATGCTCTGTAATGGATTCATCAACCGTTGAATTGGGGGGATGAGGGTATTCGCCTATGATATGTTCGGTGTCGCTCTGGCTTGATTGTACAACGTAGTAATGTTCATGTCGTTCGTTAGGACAGAATTGTGCTTTATGATTGATCTGTTGTCTTGTTGTTTCATCTTCGAAACTAGTCTTGTATGCTCTTCGTCCATTTAATATTATCATCTTATATGTCCCTATTCCTTCTCGCGTTCCTACCTCTATGTAGTCAAGTTTGCAGTCGGCATCCTCCACTTTGTCCCTGGAGGCAGCGTTCAGGCATCACTCCGTAGATATCCCATGAACTGGTCCGACCGATCTGGCGTCTGGAAAAACCCCGTGAACAACACGGTACGTACACGGTGCACTGTGCTCTCCCTACTTGTTTCGCCTTGCTATGGTTGTGAGTGGGTAGCTACGTCATAACTCCATGCCTATCAAGTTTTGATACGCCCACTGCGCACCACTGATCTCATAACCCGTACATCTTTTAGTGGTTGGTAGCTCTCTCAAATTGCCAGATAAGGAGTCTTGTTGAGCGTCCGCCCCGTGGTTCGTTGGTTAGCGACCAGTCTCAATACTTTGTCTCCACGGTGCGATATTGGCTGATATCATGATGATGCGGCAGTATCATCTGGAACGAGGTGACATCAGCAGCCTCCGTCTATATCAGTAGTACACTTAGCTGTGCCAATGTTTCTTGAATTGCTTTATACATTCCTGAACTAATTTCCTGCATTGTCTGCTTTCCCAACTTGTCCTCAATTCTATCAAAGAACACCAACTCCAATCGAAACCACGAACTCCCACGGAATCATACCACACCTTAGCCCAAAATGTCTTCCCAGAGAAACCAGACCGACTCCCACCAGGGCGGCTCGCTCTCTGACATGGCGCCTACCGGCACCACCATCCCCGGCGACGCCGGCATCCAGAACAAGATCCCGTCCGTGCCGCGCCCCGACCAGCGCGCAGAGAACCCACAATTCACCAACGAGGGCCTGGGTGAGCCCTCGGGTGCCTTTGCGGCCGACAACGACACCAGCATGCCTCGCGACCCGAGCGATACGTCCGGCCCCACCGGGGAAGTGGTCACCGGGCAGGGGAATACGCTCCCTACGGGTGCGGAGACGAAACGGAACGTGGGCAACTTTGGGGGTGACGTTCGGGAGTTTAAGCATGCGACTTCGTCGTGATAGTTGATTAAAATGTCCTATTGTTGATTTGTCGTTTTTCATAATTTGATTCTTTTTGTCAAGAATATGTTGAGTAGATGTAATTAAGTTGATCGTCATGCTTTGATCGGCTGGGAAGATCTTATCGCGGAGAAAGGTAGCCCCGCGCCACTGAAAATCATCCATCTCCGTTGATTATAGTTCTGCAATTTTCTACCATCGTCGACTACTTCTGTCAATCGTATAATACATGGATGTCATGAAAAGCTTGAGTTGATTTCAGTATGCCGGTTGGAAAGTCCCTCGCCCTGAGCCAGAATTCCTTCGTGGAGCCACCCACTCGTGAATTCGAGCTGGAGGAGTCCGCCTCTCCGACACACGCCCGGCTCAAGCGCCAGGCCAATCTTTACGATGCCGTCGCCGGTTGGTCTTCCCTATATCATTTCGACGAGTCGGATATACTAAGAAACCAACAGGTCGAGTGAATGCCCACGGGTTTATTCCATCCTTTCCCCACGCCTCCAAATACCGCGACACCGCCTCCTCCAACCGCTGTCCCGTACGTCCAGAAGAAGTCCTCTTCCGCCGTCAAAACGCGCCCGACCGTTACGAGGAAACCGATTTTTACTTCGCGCACGAGTCTCTCTCATCAGATCGGCCGCTACCGTCCTCCGACCTCCTCGAGGCCCTGCATGCCTACGCTGCTGACTTCTACGATTCCGCCGTCCCCGATCGCGGGCGCCTTGACATCCAGAGCTTGGACGAGACAGCGCTCCTTGCGACGGGTATATTGCTCGAGGAGATGGCTAAGGAATCGCTGGGCGAGACGGGAGATATGGTGCTTGTCGAGGGGGAGGAGGTTCTCTCCGATGATGACCTACCACCGGCGAGACTGAGAACTCTGCGCCGCAAGAGGTCCCGGTCGCGGGTGGGGAGTATCTTGCCCAGTTCGGGGGATGATCTCGATAGTGTGGTCAGAAGAAGGAGGTCGAAGAAGAGGCGGCTGGTGAGGGAGGCATCGACGACCGATTTTGAGCCCGAAGGAGCGAGAATCTGATCGGCAAGAACCCCGTCGGCTATTATCCGTTTTCTTTTTTACGAGGGGGCTTGTGATCGGATGACATGGACGGGTGGCCAGGTCGTTGATCAGTGGCTGCAGTTATAGGCCTGGGCCATGCCGTCTGAGACGTTGACTTGGAACCGGTCCCGATATTCCTGGCCCTTGCTCCCGAATACACCCACGGACTGGCAATTCGCTGAGGCTGGGCTCAGAAATAGCTTAACTATTTACGAGCGAGCGAACTCACGACGACGACGGTCTGATAACCGGCACTACCCCCATTCAGGCTATCCAGGGACGCTCAGTCAACGAGATACCACGCCAGGGCCCTTGCCGAGCCTCGCAGATGGTCAGATGAATCAACCGCATCCCACGACTAGCCCTCGTCTTAGCCTGTCAGGCTCTCGTTCCTCCAGTACTTCCACCAATATTCGCTGGGTAACCTCCCCGTTGGCTATGGCCCACCACACGCTTGCGTCTGGAGGCGCAGGCTAATGGACTTGGCCGTTGCAGTTTCAGGCTTAGAGGCGGCACCCCAGATTGCGACCCCCGCGTCAGGAACTAGCCGTTTTCTCCCATCATCTCCTGCGGTGATTTGCATTCTCACCTATCATCTCGCCTTCTGCAATTAGCCTGAATAGAACATTCAGTTGTTGACTGCTTGTCTCACGCGATCTGGCCCGGCTCGTGCCTCAGCAAATCATGTCGTGAGCTGGGGTAAATGGTTAGTTAGGCTTGATCGCCCGGCTCCTCGGCTGGTTTCACTCGAGGCTAGATTGGCTAGACCCGTTGACCCTTGTTGTTTCTGGTGCAGATGCCATCCTGAAGGATGCCTTGAATATAGCAATGTTGTCTTGTTCTGGTTTTCCTTTTCAAATCAGTTCTTTTTGTCTTTTTATCTTTATTTTCCATATTAAATTATGTTTTATTTTTCCGGGAAAGGAGGACGCCTCCGGACCCTGACTGCCGCCTGTTTAGCCGTACGCATCGAGTCGCATCGTGCATTTCGCCGCACCGGGCTACTTGATTGATGCATGGTCTGGGAAAAATAGCCTATGGAAATTAGTCTCCGGCAGATCTCAGGGTTCATAAGATGGTCCTGTCCGCGTGCAAGGAGACTTTGAATGTCTGCTCTGTGGGTGATCGTGCTTGTTTATGAGAGCGAAAAGACATCGGCGATCGACTGATTTTCACCTGGGTTCTTGATTCCGACCTCTTCGCCATGGGGTCCGACACATTCGAGCTGGCCGGACGCCAGTTCCCCAATGTTACTTGGTACAAAAATCCGGGGATGAGAAAGACCTACATCTGCTTGATGTTCGTGGTCTTGACTTCGGTACGAAATCGTGTCGCGACAAGTCATTGCGCCTGCTAACCTTGGACAGGCTACCAATGGCTACGACGGATCGATGATGAACGGATTGCAGATCCTGACACCCTGGCAGGAATACTTTGGTCACCCCACGGGCTCGAGTTTGGGCATCCTCAGTGCTATCATGTCCCTCGGGTCGTTGGCGGCGCTCCCGGCGGTGCCGTATACGGCGGATATCTTGGGTCGTCGCATGGGCATCTTGATCGGGTGTCTGATCATGTACGTGGCCGGTTCCCTTTTTGCTTGGTTCTGATGGGATGTGCTCATTTCTGCGGACAGGATCCTCGGCGTGGTTCTGCAGAGTATCGGCGCGACCTACGGCATGTTCCTGGCCGCACGGTTCCTGATCGGCTTTGGTGTGGCCATTGCCCACGGGGCCTCCCCACTGCTGATCACCGAGCTGGTCCACACCCAGCATCGTGCAATCTTCACGACGATCTACAATAGTACGTCTTCCTCCTCACTTCGCTTGATGTCCCTGTTGCGCAATCAGTCCCACTAACGACCTTTTTGTCCAGCCACTTGGTATTTCGGTGCCATTGTCGCTGCGTGGCTCACGTTCGGCACCAACAACATCAAGAATGACTGGGCGTGGCGCGCCCCGTCCATGGTGCAGGCGCTCCCGTCCATCATCCAGATCATCTTCGTTTGGTTCGTGCCCGAGTCGCCTCGGTTCCTCATCTACAAGGGCAAGCACGAGCAGGCGCTGAAAGTGATGGCGGACGCCCATGCCAACGGCGACCAGGAGGACGAGGTGGTGCAGCTGCAGATGCACGAGATCAAGGAGACGATCCGGCTGGAGAAGGAGTTCGAGAGCAACGGCTGGATGGAGCTGATCCGCACCAAGGGCAACCGGCACCGCATCCTCATCTGCATCACGGCGGGGTTCTTCTCGCAGTGGTCGGGCAACGGGCTAGTGTCGTACTACATCAAGATGATCCTCGAGACGGTGGGCTACACCGACACCGTGCAGCAGAACCTCATCAACGGCTGCCTGAACATCCTCAACCTGATCGTCGCCCTGACCATGTGTTTCTTCGTCGACAAGATCGGCCGCCGCCGGCTCTTCCTGGTCTCGACGGCGGGCATGCTTATCGCGTTCATCGTGTGGACGATCTGCTCCGCGCGCTACGATATCCACAATACTTCCTCCACCGCCAACGCCGTCGTCGCCATGATCTACATGTACTACGTGTTTTACAATCTCGCGTGGTCGGGTCTCCTGGTCAGCTACACGGTGGAGATCCTGCCTTATAGCATCCGTGCTAAGGGCATGACGGTGATGTGGTTCTGCATTGACGCCGCCCGTACGTCTCCCCCCCCCCCCCCCCCCCCAATTTCTTCTGTCCATAATTAATTATACTAACGTGGAAAATAGTCTTCTTTAACCAGTACGTCAACCCCATCGCCCTAGACGCCATCCATTGGAAATACTACATCTTCTACTGCGTGTGGCTGGGCATCGAGCTGGTGGTGGTGTGGTTCTTCTACGTGGAGACGCGTAACACTCCGCTGGAGGAGATCGCCAAGTACTTTGATGGTGAAAATGCTATGGTCGGCGGGGCGGCGGCGACCCAGAAGGCGCGCGATCTGGCGTCGACGCTGGAGGAGGAGCCTGTGAATGAGAAGAAAGTTTGATTCTGTCTGTCTTGTTCGGTTCTTGAGTTTGGTCTTTCGGTTCTCTACTTTACTCTATTCTATCCTATCTTATTTATTCTATTCTATTTCAGTTCTCTCTATTCTATCTATTCTGTTCTGTCCTCTCTATTCTATCTACTCTATTCTGTTCTCTCTATTCTATCTACTCTATTCTGTTCTCTCTATTCTATCTACTCTATTCTGTTCTCTCTATTTCATCTATTCTGTCTTTTCCATGATAGTAGCAGTAGCGTTTGCCGCCTGAATCATGTGCCCACTGCCTGAGGCCTTAACCAGGTAACACGTTATCCACTCCATCAACCTCAACTGGATCAACCTCAACCTTCCCTCTCCAGCCTCCGACCACCCACCACAACCAATCTCAACAACCTAAACATTCTTACCGACCATGGTACCCCTCCCCTCAACCACAACCGGACCTAAATAATAATTTAAAAAAAAAACATGTTCTAATAGAATTAGCCCCCCAAAATCCCCAAAAGCACAAAACAAGCCCTCATCATATCGCACCTCCAAAACTCCACCACCTGCCACACACTACGCGAGCTGGAGCGCGCCCTCCCAGCCGTGGCCTCCATCGCGAGCATCCAAGTCAAAGAGTACCTGCAGGAGTTGACCGATGGGGGCCAGATCCACGTGGAGCGGATCGGCACGGTGAACTGGTACTGGAGTTTTGCGGGGGTGGAGCAGCGGGTGCGGGAGGAGCGGGTGTCTCGGTTGGGGGAGGAGCGGGATCGGGTCCGGGCTGGGGTGGAGGGGTTGGTGAGTGTTTTACGGGAGAGGGAGACACTTTTGGGTGGGGAGGGTGGTGATGTTGAAGGCGAGAGGGGGAGGTTGGAGGAGGAGAGGAAGGTGATGAGCGGGGAGAGGGATGCGCTGAGGAGGGAGTTGGGGAGTTGTGGTGGTGATGTTGAAGGCGAGAGGGGGAGGTTGGAGGAGGAGAGGAAGGTGATGAGCGGGGAGAGGGATGCGCTGAGGAGGGAGTTGGGGAGTTGTGGTGGTGATGGTGAGGGCGGGATTGGGGATAGTGGAATGGATGGGGAGACACTACGAGGGGAGATCGCACGGTTGAAGGAGGAAGCTCGTCTGTGGACGGAGAATGTGTGGGTTGTGGAAGGGTATCTGGAGCGGTTGGCTGGAGGAGATCGTGAGGTGGTTGAGACGGTGCGGAGGGAATGTTATGGGGAGATGTATGGCGAGGGGGAGGGGTTGGATGTATCGTAGTATTTTCTTCATATTTTCTTTTGATTCTGTATGATATACTTATATTATTAAAATTATCATATCTTGGTGGTGAAGTTGAGATGGAGATGGATGTAGATAGCCATCACGTGCCCACGAACCGGTCACGCCGAGCCACAAAGAAAGCTTGACTTTCTCCTTCTCCGCTTATCTTCTTCTTCTTCTTCTCTTCCCCTGTATCTCACGTTCTCACTTGCTCACTTCCTCACCTCACTTCTCTTCTCTTTTCCTTCTTCTCCTCCCCTTTCAACCTCCCATTCCACTCTCTTACTCCTCCACACCCCTCTTGTGGATCCCCTTTCTTCCATTCATTACTGCTCGCTTCCATTCCCCCCCTCCGAATCTCTCCTTTCTCCCCCCCATTCCCTCCTTTACGGAGAACTCCGGACTAAATATCACCCCCACCACAACACCCTCGATCGTCCTCACCTTTCGATCTCCCCCAACGTCATTCGTCGATGGTCGATCCTCCTCGTCTCATCCAAATGATGCCGCTCGATCGTCCTTGTTTGTGACTCCCTCGTATCTCTTTTCTTCGTCCCCCCTCCCTCTTCCACGCCCTCCGATTCCGACCTCCCGTCGACACATCCCACATCTCGCCGATCGCCTGCATCGTGGCCCCTTACCCACCTCATACGCGCCCGATCCGACCCGGTCACAATTCGATTGATCCATCAGCCGTCTGACTCGCGACCTGATCTCCGACAGTCCCGTGGTGTGGGAGACCACGGTCAACTCCTACTCCCTCGATCGCCCCTCTAGTATCCCTCCTCCATTCTCGCCGTCCGCCTTGTCTTCCTTACCTTCACACGTCAACCTCCTTTGCGTGTGGCCACCTGCGTCCCATCTGGAAACCTCCCCCCATCGGGAAACACGGACCCGCCTCCCTCTCCTCCCTCTCCTCCCCTTCGTTGGGTGACACGTCGCTTTCTCCCCGTGTCTGGTCAAATCGGACCGTGGTCGCCGTTGTGCTCCTCCCTCTTCTTCCTTCCCGCCATCGTTGTGTGGATCGAACGACCCTGGACCCCTGTGTCATGTCCGTCAATTCGTTCCCCGCGCAGTCCTCCTCGCCGCTCGGTCGGAATCGCAGCTCCCTCCTGTCCAAGTTCCGCTCCCAACTCGGTCAACGCAATCGCAGTCTCGCCGATTTCTATATTGAACCCGACGATCCCTGGCGCTCGTACTTCCCGGGCGATGTCGTCACGGGTACCGTCGTCCTCACCGTCGTCCGCCCCGTGCGCATCACCCATCTCGTCATCAGTCTCCATGGCGTCGTCAAGGTCTTCAAGAATACCGTCCCCTCCGGGGAAGCCACCCCGGAGGTGTCGTCCCTGGGTCCTGGCCGCGGGCGGCGCGGGGCCGAGTATCTGGGCAACGGCTTGGCCACCCTCTTCGAGGACGAGGTCATCCTCTGCGGTGAGGGTCGTCTCAAGGAGGGCATCTACAAGTTTCGCTTCGAGATGTCCTTCCCGCCGTACGCCCTGCCCAGTAGCATCAGCGTGCGTGACCCCCCTTCCGTGACCCGGCGCGCCCAGGAAAACCCCCTCCCTCCCTATTAACTAAACGCGTCTAGTTCGAGCGCGGCACCATCGCCTATTTCCTTACATCCACCCTGACCAAACCGACCACCATGAATCCCACCCTCACCTGCCGCCGTCGCATCAACCTTCTCGAAAACATCGACATCGCCCCCTTCCCCGCCCCCAAGGCGCGCATCGTCACCCTCGAGCCCGTTTCCAAGCGCTCCAAGTCCAAGGCGAAACCTCGATCCAGCGCGACCGATCCTCTCACCGACTCTCCAACATCGCTGGACCCCGGCCACGGCGCATCCGCGTCCGACCCGCCCCCGTTGAGCCCTGCCCCCAGCAACGTCAGCTCGTCGAGTCACCGGAGCAACAGCACCCAGAGCTTCCAGATCACCGGCAGCGACCCCAGCTCGTCCACGGGGACCGGCGTGCGCACCAGCGAGGCCCGCAGCCTCACCCCGTCCCTGGGGGACCGGACCATCACCGCCAAGACCGAGGTCCTCCGCGCCGGCGTCCTCCCCGGCGACACCCTCCCCATCCAGGTCACCATCGCCCACTGCAAGCAGGTGCGCAGCGCCCACGGCATCATCGTCACCCTTTACCGCCAGGGTCGCATCGACCTCCACCCGGCCATCCCGGTCGGCCGGTCGGCCGAGGGCAAGAAACCCGTCTACGAGGACTACTACCCGCGCTCCCGCACAGGCCTGGGCGGGCTCACTCTCGGTACCAGCCGCAGCAGCAGCGTCTTCCGGAAGGACCTCGCCCAGGGGTTTGCGCCCCTGGTCGTGGACCCGTCCACCCTGACCGCCGTCGTCAAGACCTCGATCCGCATTCCCGAGGACACCTTCCCGACCATCACGCGCACCCCGGGCAGCATGATCAACTTCCGCTACTACGTCGAGGTCGTCGTCGACCTGCGCGGCAAAGTCATGGCACCCGATCGCTTCCTGCCGCGCTTCAACCTCATGTCGTCCGGCGGCAACTTCTCACCGAGCGGCAAGGTCCTCAACTCGCCCGACGCCGGCGGCGGCACCGCCATCACCGCCAACTGGTCGGGCAACATCCTCGACACGGACCAGATTCGCCGCGAGAAGGGCGTCGTTGCCGTCGCCTTCGAGGTTGTCATCGGCACGCGCGACTCGCACCGCACGGTGTCGGCCCAGCGCACCCCGTCCACCGCCGCCGGATCCGACGCGCGTTCCGACGATCACGGGTCGCCGGAGGAGCCGACGAGCCCGCTGCGTGCGGGGGAGATCGCCGACCCGACCGCGTCGCCCGCCGACTACGGGTTCCCGCACCCAGATGCCTACTGGACCGAGTACCCCGAGGGGCCGCCACCCCCGCCGCGACCGTTCCAGTCGCTGGGCGAGATGGTGGCCACGCCGCCGACGGAGGACCCGGTCGACGAGAAGACGCGACTCCGGCGCGCGGAGCAGACCCTGCTCCCGAGTCAGCCGCCCGCGGCGGGGGCGGCGGAGGCGGAAGATGCGGGCGTAGGGCCCTCGTCCGCGCCGGACGCGGCTACGCCCACGGCGCCGGTGCTCGAGGACGACGACCGCTCCATCCACGGCTACCAGCATCTACCGTCTCCCGCGGTGGACGGCGGCGGCGGCCGATCCGCTCTCCCGTCGGCGGACTCAGACCAGACGGTGGTCACGGGCGGGCCGCGCGTGGACGACAAGCAGGAGATGGAGCGACGGCGCCTGCTGATGGAGGCCAGCGCGCCAGGGGACCACGACTCTCCTGTCGCGGACGGGCCCAGTGCCCCCTTATTCCACGAGGACGATGACACCCCGCTGGTCGGGCGTACGGCCCCCGCGGATGAGACTCTGCCTCGCTATCAACGATAATATTGGCTAGATCCTACTCCCACGGTTTTTTTTTTTTTTTTGCGATGGACGGACGGCAGTGGCTGACCGATGATGAAAGCCAGGAAACACGTTCCCCGGGGATGTGGGGTGTCTACAGTGGAAAGTTTGCATTGTTATTTGTTGCCCTTCGGTTTCCGGAAGATACCATCTTGTTGGCGCTGGTTTACTTTTTTATGGTTATTATTATTTATTTATTGATTCCCTACGGCCCGGTGATGACCATCCCACTAGGGGATGAGGGCGTTTTGGGTGGTGTTTGGGAACGGATCTGGGATGGCTGGCCGATCCGCCAGTTCTTTGTTTGTGTCTGCATGGTTTGACAGCCTGTTGGGGAGTGACTCTCCCCTGGTGTACATAGTGAATGGGTGGGATGTGAATGCATACCGGTCAATGAATGATTGCTGGGTGATCTTCTTTGTAGACTGGTATATATCAATATAGGTTTCCTCCTCTCCTCCCCATCCCATTCTCTTCCTTTTCACGCTATATCGAATGGGTCCATCTTCCCGCGCAATATATCTTCCCATAATGACTATTCAGAGACATACCTAAGTCATGGACCCATACATTGAGCAAAGGGAATGTTCAAACCTGATCGATCCCTTCAGAATGCCGTCTTCGCATGTGATACCCTACAGTGGCCCAAAGGCATCACCACAACTACCACCACCACGCTCAGAGACGCTGTTCTACCTGGTACGCCTCAAGCCTGCGGAGTCCGCAACCGTCTCCTTTTCTATGTATCACACCATGCCAAGGCTCGTTGCAGACCTTGAGTGTCATGGCATCTTTTATAGTCGGTTGGACAACTATCAATCAATGCTGGCAGTGCACTTCCGTAACTCTGTCTGCGAACAGGTACGTTTGGACAAGCCCAACACCCTCTAATAATAGCTAATGAACTATACAGGCAGCAACAAGGATGCTAGGCAATTCCTACGATCTCGCCTGAACTTATAATGGGCAAGACAACTGTCTTGACAAAGCTATGTCCGTGACCGCTCGATTTCACCAAGCGGGTCAAAGCGATAACCCCAAAAAACAAAATGAGCCATAGTCGAGTTGGAAAGTCTCGTTTTTTGATCTCACGCATGGCAATTGGCGATTGGGGAATTCTGCGAGGTATCGTCTCCGATGGTATCAATCAATCGACATATACCTCCTATGTGGGCTATGAAACCTGAATTAAACTCAGAACACACCAATAAAATGGTTATATTTATCTATCGGTCTGTCTGGGTCTAGGAACAATCAGGGGAACCGACCACAGGTTCTTCCCCAAGCAAGTACTGCCAAGGAGGACCCAGGCTATGATGAATTCGGGCATCGGATGGGCAGATAACTCTGAGAGAGATATATATATGCCTCTCCAATCTAGCTTCGCCAGTCACGAACGACACGCAACATTTCTTCATTGAGAGGTGATATGACAGCTCATAATACCTATATATGCACTATGCCATACCATGTCTATACCAGTGGTATACGCCTCGCCGCCAGTCGAGACGCACCCCAGAGATTACTTTCTCGAGTACACCTTCGATAACCTACCATGCCGGGTGCTGTGGAAGGAATACACTTGAAGATCATCATTGTGAGCTGGCGTACATATCGTGGGAATTATGCCATACAACTGTATCGACCTTGAGGACAACATCCAATCTTCAGCCAAAAAGGGAGAAAGGCGCGGGATGTTATACTTACATCATATGAACATTTTCTTCCCGTCATGGGCCTGCAGCAACCAAACAATATTGTCGAAAAAATGAGCTGCCGTTGAGTGACACTCAATGATCAGTCCTATGTTACAATTTGTAGCATGTCATTGTGTTCGTTCGTGTCAATCACATACAATCCACCACCAGATCGAGAACATTCAAATGCCTCTTGTGGCGCTGAAGAGCAATGGTCTCGGTGACATAATGCGTTCTTCAACAGAACACAAAATCGAGAACATTCAATACTTCTTGCGATGCTCAAAGACAGAGGGCTCGGTGGTATAACGCGTTCTCATCACGTGCTACTCCGTCAAATTGGGAGCATTCAAATCCGTCTTTTGGTCCTAAAGAGCAAAGACCTAGGTGGCATAATGTCCTCAGTAACAGAACACAAGATCGAGACACTTAGGTCCGTTTTGCGACGCTGAATGGCAGAAGCACCTTGAGCGGTCGCTCATGTCAAGGCTCTATGCAGCAGGCTATCCTTGTACCATGCTGGATAGAAACCACCGGAACCATAGCTAGATTCCGGAGTACTTCAACTGTGGCGTATATGGTGGGAAACTACTGCCTACCCCGAGTTAGCAATGCGCCTGACAGGGTCTCGGTGATGTGTTGCGGTTTTCAACAGAACACAAGATCGACGGATTGATGGAGATGAATCATTCGAACTAAGAAAACAGTCACATATGCGGTCTCGTGTTCGACACTGTTTGTGCCTCTGACTAGAGTCTCGCTCGTCGAGCAGGACGGATTATTAAGATACTGATGATATTCGGTTCTGCATGGCAGATATTGCTCAGAAGAGGGCAAACCGTGGCGTGCATGTTTGACCTCCGATTTAGATATGGCCTGCTGTCTAACTATCACAAATTAATTTTCCTGCACCAAGAAGAGGATCAGGTGCAGGCTGGGTCCTGGAGTACAGCCCAGTGGTTATGTATGACGAGGCTCAAGCTCGAAGTCTTGAAAACCAATTAGTTCATTACTCGATGAAGATAAGCTTGTGAGGTCAGAGGATTATTCGTGTTATCTGTTGTAGGGAGTGGACGAATGGTTGTCTTCTAGACCAACCGGAACGAACCATATGCCATACATATATTTTGTGGGAAGGAATACCACTCGGCTACAAAAGATATCTACACCCTTTTGAGCTCTTCGGGTACCCTCTTATAGTCATCTTTACATCGCGGCGTATGCCAATGTATACAAAGAAGCGATTAGTGGAAAGTAGAGTTGATGGATCATCCATGGCCTACTATGCATGATTTTGAAAGACCAGAAGGCTGCATTCCAGTCACTACGGTATGTTGCACAGACCAGGCCGCCCACCAGCGGGACTAATGCTTGGAGATTTGACCATGACTTAACTACCAGCGGATTCCTTAGATAGGGCTTGTGGGACCTATGAATAGATGGCCGTAATAGCAGTGTTAGAATTGGCCTGCCGCCTAAACTGAAGACACCCCAGCGTCTAATGAATGGACGAGGGGTGTAGTCCATTTGCGGCAATGAAAGATCCCAAAGGGTGAGTGGAACGAGGCTGAAAGGGCAAGACTAACCGGATGATTGCCCAGTCTATAGACCGCGTACTATCGGCAGGAAAGAAAGACAGGTGTACGACAGTGCCCACCACTGTACCTCTGCAGACTGCAGTTCAATCACGGATTGCTGCAGGAATCTCTTCCAGCGAGGTGCCATCCGTGCGACCTTTCGATCCGCAGGGATAGTTTGTAGGACCGCTCGGGGATTTAGCGAGGGCTAATTACTGTCCACTAGAGCGCGTTCAATGAGAATTGCTATTAATATTTCAGATGTGGGATCTATTTTGGGTTCATCAATCACACCTATATTACTCTGTTAGTGTATATTTTTGGTCAGAACCCCGCAGTTCTTGGTCTGTTCTAAGAATATATATCCACCTAATGATGATCCGAAAGGCGCTTAATTTGGGGTGTTGGGTCAGATTGGTTGGACGAGAGATGCCGATGTGTGACCTCGGAACAATCCGTACAAAGGGGATGGCGGCATGAGGCACGGGAGTCTGTCTGGCAAAGAAGGACATTGATGGTGGAACCTGTCATCTTGGTAGTATCTGTTAGTTTTGATAGTGAATGATGATGAAGTGATAGATCAGATGGATCAAAGAACGGTCTGCATGAAGTCTTGGCGCATTTTCCCCATTTGCATCATTTGGCTCCTTTGTCTGCTTTGGCCGATTTGTCTCCTCTTATCTTGATCTGATCTTGACTTTATCTCAACTTCATCTTCGTCTTCGCCTTCATCTCTCATATCCTCATCTCTCCGTATCTTACATTATCATGATCTTCATCTTCATACTGCCCCATCTTCACACCGTTCCACTACCGTCTCTTAGTCTCAACCGCGACCATGACAAATTCAATAGTTAGATTCTACCAACCGTGTGACAGGATGTGACTCGAGATCGAGACTGCAGGATTAGTGGCGAGCTAACCCATTCCCAATCAAAGATCCTTAATTGACGCCCTGCAAGGCTAATTATGGAAGCCTTGCTTGCCCGAGTGAGCCAATTTACTGCATCCTGCTCCTGCAGCTAAAGCCCACTGTCACATCTGGCACGCAACTTTCGACCATGAATGGTCCATGGTTGGCGGCGGGTTTCCCGTCCCTGCACCAACTCCCCGTCCGGCCCAACCAATCCTGCAGTCAGATGGGAAAGCTTGGCTCCTGGCGCTACTCTAGTCTCAATTGTGGGCTCCCCCATACAGCAGTCTCCATCGCCATCCCCGCTTCGTGCTCACCAACCTCGCTCCTCCGCCTCCCCCCCGGTCCATGCTCGGTGCTCAGTCCTCAACCATTACCCCTTGGGGACTATTGTTGGCTGGGTTCCCTAAATTAACACCCTCGGTTTGTTTGTTATTGGTCAAACATGTCCCGGTCCAAGCCTAATGTCTTCATGTCACAAGGTCACTTCGTTCCTCTCTCCAGTCTCTCACCCGATGGGTATCCCCGGAGATGCTAGCTAGAACATGGGGATAGAATCTTGAAAGGCCACCCAGGGAGAGACGATACGATGGGAGATAAGGCTGTCCTATTGGGACAAATACCTCATAGGAGAGGAAAATACGAACACAGATAAAAATAAGATAAAAAAGAAAGAAAGAAAGGAAACCACAGATTGCAGTCGCACAGATCCCTCCCACGGGCAGACCTCATCCCAAGAACGAGAAGATCTCTCCTCAGCCAATCACCCCCTCCAAGAAGCTGAAGGATGCGGCATGAGCGCCAACGCTGGTGGAATGATCCCAAAATTATCCAAAATTAGCCTCAGTTCCCGGCCCGTGCATGATGTCCTCCCCTGCTAGCGGATCGTCCCTGCGATCAACCCTCTCCACCAATCGAGACTGCGCGCCCACCACCGCAATCGGATATCCCCTCCCCAGTTGGCGTCGAAGGTTCCTGCGGCGTGTGCGATCAAAATAGAAACACCCCCGGTCCATGATCGGTCCATCATGTCTTTATTAAAGCTTGCAGTTCCCGCCGTCTCCTCGGCCGGTCTGGTCTCTCACCTCCCAGCGTGTTGATTCGCCTCGCTTTCATTCTCTTAACCCCCGCGGTGTTGCTTGAATTGGTGTCTGCAAAGCCTGCTGGTTCAGCTTTGCCCTTAATCCTGCCCTTAATCTTGCCCTCAGCTCGCCAGTCGACTGTGTTCCGGTCCTTTCCCTTGTCCGCATTTCCCTTTCGGATTGATTCCGAATTACGGTTCTATCGAATCTATACTTAATCAACACACGATGCCGGCCGCTCCGAAGAAGAAATCTACCTCGACCAACGTGATGTCGACCAAGATGATCGAGTCGCAGTCATCGTCCGGGAGTGAGGAGGCCTCGGGACTCATGGATAAGGCCGCTGTCAAGCTGCACAAACGGTCTCGTTCCGGTAAGCGTCACTCTGTTCTCTCCCAATCCTAGACAAGGGACCTAGTTACTCAACAAACGCCGGGAAATTAGGATGTTTTACGTGCCGTCTGCGTCGGAAGAAGTGTGACGAGAAACACCCGTCCTGTGGAGCCTGCAACAACCTCAACGTGAAATGCGAATATAAGCGCCCCATCTGGTGGGGGAATGCCGAGCAGCGGAAGATCCAGAAGGAGCGCATCAAGAACAAGATCAAGCAGACCAAGATGAATGAACGCAATGGGACCATGACTGGTAGGTTTCTTCTTCACAAGTCTACTCCTTTCTTCTCGCCCTCCTCCCCTCTGACCCAAGACAGTCGATGCGTCGGGCCACAGCCGCAGTATCACGGTCACATCGCCCACCGCAACCGAGTTCGAATTTGGCCGTCCCGTCTTCCCCGAGCAGTACGACATCTTCTCTTCCTCCCATATGCCGACCCCCGTCATGTCCCAAGCTCTCTATCCGCAGTGCACCCCCTACGAGGTTGACGTCAAGACCGAGCGACACACCTTCGTCAACGACGTGCCCCTGCGCCACGACTCATCGACGTCCACCTTCAGCTCCTTCGCGCCCCCACAGTTGAATGCCCCCCTGCCCACTTTCCCAGGCGAGGAGTGGTTCCACGACGAGTACTTCGGCCAGGCACAGCCCGCCCTCCCGGGTATCGACCCGACCCTCTGCGACCCCAGCCTCGACCAGACGTACGCCCTCCTGCAAGCCAACATTCCCGTGTCCGACCACGACCGGCCGCTCCTCGACCACTTCATCCACAACGTGCTGCGCATGATCTTCCCCGTACTAGAGGCGCACCAGCGCGGGCACCTGCGCGCGCAAGCCATCCTGCAGGCGCTGGAGACGAACCGGTGCTACCTGCACTGCTGCCTCAGCGTGGCCGCCATCCACCTCAAGACCACCGAGGGGATCGTCGGCGAGCAGATCGACCACGACATAATGCGCCACCGGTTTGAGGCGGTGTCGCAGTTGTGCCAGGCGCTCAGCGAGGACACCAAGCATGAGGAGATCCTAGACGCCACGCTCGCCATGATCTTCTTCCACTGCTCCGTGGGACCCGCCGACGACAATCTGCCCGATATCCCCTGGTTCGACCACTTCCAAGCGGCCTCCAACTTGGTGCAGCGGCTAGGTCTCTCCGGGGCCGTCGGCACGCCGTACATGCTGCCCCCCTTCAACATGACCCTCACCTCGTGGATCGACATCCTAGGCGCAACCATGCACGGCCGCACCCCCGAGTTCGCGCACACCTACCGCGCCAAGCACCTAAGCGGGTCATCGTCGGGCCTCCGCGAACTAATGGGCTGCGACGACCGGGTGATGTACCTAATCTCAGAGATCAGCTGCCTAGAGGCCCTCGCCGGCGAAGGCCGCATCGACCCGATGGGCGTCTGCTCGCACGTCTCAGCACTAGGCCGCCAACTAGAGTTCACCGAGCCAGCCGACCAAACCCTGGAGAGCCCCTTCTCGCCCACGACAGGCCTCCTACGACCCGAGATCCTAACCAAGAACATGACAGCCGTCTTCCGCATCGCCGCGCGCATCTACCTCTGCAGCCTGGTCCCCGGCTTCGACCGCCACCAGCACAGCAACCTCAACCTGGTCGCCGCGCTGGCCACAACTCTGCAATACATCCCAGGCGGACCCGAGGGCTACGACCGATCCCTGGTATGGCCGCTTCTAATCGCAGGAGCCCACTCCGTGCCGGAGAGCCCGCTGCGTCTGGTCCTCGGCGAGCGCGTGGCCGCGCTAGGTGAACACGCCGACCTGGGCAGCTTCGGCCGCATGTACCGCCTACTGCAGGAAGTGTGGCGCGTCAACGACGAGCCGCCCGTGCCCTCCCTGGAGGAGAACCCGGGCCTATCGTCTGGTTCAGCGCCGTCCAGCCCTGTGCTGAAACTGGAGGAAGGGGTCGAGGGAGATGTCGTGGATGGCGTGGAGCGCGATTCACACTCCCCTGACCAGAGTGTCGAATGGGGTGTATCGTCCGAGATGAACAAACCGATGGCGGTGCACTGGCGCGAGGTGATGCACCGAAACGGATGGAACTACCTTTTGCTGTGATTCTGGCTTGATTTTTCTTCTTATTCTTATTCTTTCTTGTTTACAAGAATTGGTGGTAGTCACCAATTACGAGAATCAGCCACTCCCTGGTTTCTCCCCTACCCTCCCTCGAGAGGGGAACTAGCGGGTCTGGCACGGGAGAGCAGTCGTTTCGAATCAAGACGGGAGAGTCAACTCCAACCCCCACACCACATCCCCAGGGAATCGTCCCGACCCAGGGCTAATCCAACCAATGGCCCGTCCCGACGACCTTTCAACACCCACCCTGGGTCACTGTTCCCTTCTCGTGGGATGTGACTTCCGTCTGAGCGTCTGACATGTCGAAAGGGAAGTGGCTATCTCGAGTCAATCGTTTGGGACTCATGCGGGATGCATTGCGGGAACGATGCATTGACGGCGCTTTTGGATTTTGGTGTTTGTGTTTGTGTGTGATTGAGTGAGTGAGTCTTTGAATGAGTGAGTGAGTGAGTGAGTGAGTGAGCGTGTGTGGAGAGGTGAGGTAGGGGATTGCTTGGTGGTTATGCTTTGGAACGATATACCCTCTTTTGAGTACGAGTAGACATGATATCATGTTATATGTGGGGCATTATGGGAGTTATGTAGGAGCTAGGCTTATATGTGAAGACTTTCTGGTGGAGATGTTCTCATTCCGTTTAGAGTAGACAGTTCGTAGACCTGGTATATTCTCCAAAAAACACATATACGTATCATTACAATATACGCTACGATATTCAAGACTTCTTTTTGTTAAAATATTAGGAAGAGAACAACATGACAGAACAAGAGTGAGATAGATAAGCAATGTAAAATAGATGGTAGCCAACGTAATGCTACAGGTATATAACCGCCATACAGCGACAGTTGGCAACATTTGATAACCATTGAATCAATCCGCATGCCCTTCCTTACACTTTGCGTTGCTTCGCGCGGCGGGTGCAAATTGGCAGGCGTTGAAGCGATCCGAGAGTCACTGGAAATACCGTGTCCACCAAGGGCAGGTATTCGGGGACAACCTATACCTCCTTTTGTTAGCCCGCATCACTAAAACAGATGTTTCACCTACCTGTCAGCACTGGGACTTCAGCTCGACATCTCGAGCAAGTTAGATGTAACGATAGCATAGGTCGTCCAACACTATCCTCTTCAATGCCCGTGCAAGGATCAGCATTGGGTCACCGGGTCCTCCATGGTAATCGACGGATGATACTCGCTACCAGGCGCGTCAGACGCCAACGGCGGTCTGGCCTGGCCTCCGAGGCATTCGCCGAGTTGGTCGATGAGCTGCTCTCTGTCAATCGTAAGTTGGCAGATTGGGTTGTGCGTCGAGACTTACTCTTGCCAGCCCAATCGATGCTGGACCTTGAACCGCACCCATTCGGCGAACTCGTCGATTACCACAGAGAAGGATTTGAAAATGAACCAGACGTTGATCACCACAATGACCATCCACATGTGGCGAGGCTCAATAAACCCGGCTTGACGGAACGGTTGAAACAAACAAGACGATGATCACCGGAATGATCATCGACATGTGGCCGGGCTCTATATACCCCGGCATGGCGATGAAAGGAAGGTGGATTTGGGGTTATGAGCGAAAGAGAGTGGGGGATAATGAAGTTGTTTAAATGAGTGTATTACTTTAATACGTAAAGTAAACGAGTGTGTAGCTGGAAGCTTGCTAGACAAAGAAGAAGAAGAAGAGAAAACAAAAACATTCGCACAGGCCGGGGATCTATTCCTCCTCTGAAGCAAATCAGACATCTAGAGGTGGAAGGCGCGGATGGGGGTGGTATCGCCCTCGGACGCGAATACAGCAAGGGCACTCGGCCGTGCAATGACCATAAACCCCAACGAGCTTTCTGCTTTCCGCAACATGCCGTTTCATGGGCTCCCTGTAGGTAATAAGTGGTTTTTCACAGCAGCCACAGTCCCGTCCGCAGCAACCCCCCGTGCTCGCACATTCCAAACAGTCCAAGACCCAAGCATAGAGACGACCACCCGGATCATACCAGTTCCACACTGTCTTGATTTTCGCCATACTTTGTGACCGTACTATCTCCGAGTCCATGTCCCACAAGATTTTGCGCGTTTTCCAGTAACTTTCCAGTAGCTGCTGGATTTTTTGATCCATCCGAGCTGCTGCATCCTTGCAGGCGGTCTCATAGCTCGGTAGTTTCTTGTCATCGGCCCCTACCCTTTTCGGGGGATGTCTCTGCAAAGCCGATCTAACGATTGCAATGACCGAGAAAGGACGCTGTCTAGTAGAAAGTTTTGCAGTACTGTATAAAGCGTCTCGCTCTTCAATCAAGCGACGTCGTCGCTGTAGGTAAGCGAAGCCACGCTCGCGGAGCATCAGATAGGGCACCGCCCAGTTCTTTCGGTCATTAGATTCGACTTCCGGTGAGGCCGTATAAGACTCCCATTGCTTTTTTACTTTCTGAGCATTCTCATCGAACGTCCCTTCACGTTGAAACAGCGCGTTTTGCGTCATATTGAGATTCTCGATTGCAACGAAGAAAGATACGTAGTTCAAGTTGAAGTGGGCTGATAGAATGAAGATATCATTGATGAAAGTCGATTCCCTTATCCAGGTCACTGGAAAGGAGCGGACTATTTATGATGGTTCCCTTGATCTGGGGGAATGACGATATTTGGTCGTCTATTTGACGTATACTTTCCCCTTTGGCGAGTCACGCTGACGATGAACCTTTAACGCGAAATACTGCGGAATAGTAGACATTCCATGGCACCCATAGAGTCAACCATGGCTTTGCGACAGTGTTATCGGAAAGCATGCCGTTGCCTGACAGTCACACATCTTCGCAACCACATTCGCGTGCAGACAGTCTGCACGCTATGGTAAGCTGTCTTATTGCTTTGGATGTAGATGTCGCGAGGTCAATTAGTCCTCGATCATCCATCTACTGTCTATCTTCAAATCAGCCTCTCAGTCTCTGCCCATAAGTTTCTCGGATGGTATCATAGATATTACTCAGATATGTAGATAGGAGTCTCCAAGAGTCCAGGCCACCGCTAACCGAGGCGCCAATAAGCGGGGTCTTGGCGCCACCTCGCCCGATCATCGATTCCTGAGGAACCAACATGACCTTCTCTCTCTCGATTCCCTTTCGTCTCTCACCTCAACAACCTCACCTCTCTCTCTCTCTCTCTCTGTCTATCTTACCCCCCCAAACCAGGTCACAATGGCCATTCGCAACGGGTCGTTCGCGACTTTCCTCATCGTCTGCCGTACGTCCCTCCCTCCCCCCCCAAACCCCATACAGCTAAACTAACAGCCAGACCCCAGCAACGAGCTTCTTCCTCGGAATCATCTTCTCCCTCTTCCCCTACGACTACCCAATCCTATGGTCCCCGACCCCCACCCCGGCAACGCACTATGACTACTTCGAAGCGCACCTCAGGTTCCTGCACGCCTCGCCGCCCCTCATCCCGCGCATGCTCCACATCGTCATGTTCCTCGGCCTAGCCGGCATCCTCGCGAAGCTATACCGCCCCTCCGAATCAAACATGCTCTTCGACGGCGCCTCCCTCGTCCTCTACATGTGCGGCATCACCGTCTACATCGCAAACACCGTCAAGGGTCTGCGTCTCGTCTCGGGTGGCCGCTACGGCGTGGAACTGATGTCCGGCCATGGTGTGGGTGAGGAGTTGGCCGAGGGGGAGCAGATCCTTGGTCGCGAGGACTCGCTGAAGGTGTTGGCTGCGAGTAACACTATCCTTGCGCTGGTGCTGGTCGGCGTGTTGGTGCTGCAGGCGGGGCAGTGGTATGCGGAGAGGAAGAATGAGCAGGAGTATGAGTCGCTTTCGGGCGCGAAGGGTGAGAAGGGCGAGAAGGGCGAGAAGGAGAAGGAGAAGGCGGGGAAGAAGAATCGGTAGTTTTTCCTCTTTGTTTGTTTGGGTTGCATGACTTTTTCCCAGCTTTGGTGTGGTTGAAGGGGTTTGTTTCTTGTCATTGTATCTACTATGTACAATCACTTCTGCTCTCCTAACCCCATCCCACGTGGTGATATGTGACGATCTATATACAACCCATCCATACATAGTCCATACGTACATCAATCATCATCGTAACATCAACAACCAAAATCAAATCAACAATCAAGCGATCACATTCCAGAGTCCGAATAAATAAACAAATAAATGCAGCAGGGGAATCATAGGGGAAAAAAAAGAGACAGGTACTACAGCACAGTGATGTGGTTTTTTCTTTACAGACCCAACGAACGGAAACAACAAAAGGTGAAGGGGGGAAATTCAAACCAACCTCTCTGGCGCAAACGAGAACGGACTCCGGGGGAGATCAGGCGTGCGCGGACTCAACGCCTTGGCGAAGAGTTCATCGTCGCCGCCGGATGAGCGTCCCACGGTGCGACTTGTGCCCATGGCAGCGAAGCCGTGGGCGGGTTGCTGGGCTTGGATGGATTCCGGGGGAAGGACGGCTTTGATGTGGGGTTGGGTTTGCGGTTGGGTCTGGGGCTGGGGCTGCGTCTGCCGGTGGAAGGAGTTGAAGGAGGAGACGGCTACGTCGGGGGATTCGGGGGAGAGCAGGTGGTGGGCTATATGTAGGATGTAATTAGCATTGGGGGTGTGACAAGAAGAGATAGTGACAAAAGACAGAAAAGGAGACAAACCGTCCGATAGAGGCGACAATTGCCCATCCCCCGTCTGCAACTTCAGTCCCTTGAGTTTCTCGCCCAGTTTCCCTCCCGTCGTGGGCGACACGGGGGTCGTCGGCCCCATGGGATACGCGGGGTTCGCAGTAGACGCAGCATCCTTCGCCTTGGACAGGTGGGAGTGTTGGTTGGAGACGCCGAAATTGGTTTCAATCCAGTCCTTCTCCTGCAGGGCCATGTGGAGGGCGACGCCCTCGACGTTACTCTCGCATTCCTGCTGGATCTCCTGGTCGAGGACGCGCAGGCGCTTCTTGGCCCAGATGGTGTGCAGGACGCCCTTGCGGCCGGCGGAGGAGCCCGTGGCGCCCAGCTCCGGAGGGAAGATGGCGGGGAGGGGGTTAAGCAGGAGCGGAGGGTCGGGGCCGTCTAGTTGGTCTCGGGGCGCGTAGGCGAGGGAGACGACGGGCGGGATGGTAACGTGGGGTGGTAGAAGGAAGTAGAGGCGGCGGGTGTGGTCGTTGGCTTGTTCGTCGGCGGGGAGGACAGCCTGCTTGCCTTCCCAGGTGACGTGCCAGGAGCCGGAGGAGGGGCGGTGGTCTTGGTCCTCCCATTCGATCATCAAGACCTTGGTACCATCGTTGGCCTTGCCGGCCTCGAATTCGAAGCGGGCTAAAGCGCTGATGTTGGTCAGCGGGGGCGGCGGTTGGGGGGTCGGAATTTGGGGGTCTGAGGCCGGGGAGGTCGACATGGTGACTGGGTGATTTCAGTTAACCGCCCGGGAAGGAGGGGGATGCATGGAGGGGGGGGCAGAAGATCGAGGGGATAGAAAGAGGGATGAAAGAAAGAATGACGCTGGCGATGGTGATTTGACAGATTGGAGGGGGCGTCGTGGGTTCTATTTTTAGGGGGGGGTGGTGTCTTGGCGCTCGGCATCTTTACATGGACTTCGGGACTTTCGATCCTCATACATACATAGCATACTGTACGGAGTACGGAGGACCTGGTTCATACCAGGATACATCTCAAGTCATCAGACTGAAGGGAAGACTGCAGACGATCGACATGCAGACCCCATCCGACTAATCCTTCAGCCGACTTCCTGAAGACATCGCCTTATACAACACCCCCAATTGGCCCATCCCGAGTGATGACCCTGCATCTCGTCACCCGGTGGGATAGCCGCCGGGACTTCTGTGACGGGAGGGGGCGATCGAGCGGGGTGTTGAGTATCAGGATGAATGGATACTGGACACTGGATAGGCGGAGTGATTCAGGCGCCGCTGGAGAGGGGACGCACGGCTGGATATAACAGGATTGATCAACGGAACAGTATTAACCTCCTGCCTCCTGAGTACCTTGCCTACCTGGTACCTACTACCTAGGTATCTACCTAGTATCCATGGACCTGGCCCTGCAGAGCCAAAAATAACTGACCCAATCAGGACGTATCCACCGGGGTCCGTGATGAAAATAGAACATCAGACTGCAGCATGCGGGGTGACGGACAGAGTCACAGAAGACACGGCGGCTGTCGTCCATTGACGGGTTCTCCCAATTCCCATGGTCTCAAGCCAGCCATTTCTGGTGTTTCCAGCACGTACCTAACGGATCTGTACTACCTGCTAAGCAGGAGGTGAGCAGTACCAGGGGTAGGTATTTCCTGGTACCTCGAGATAACCGCCCACGACGTTCCCCGACTCCACGAGGGAAATCCCGCCGCCCCACCGATCCCCGAACCAGTCTAGCGCCGGCGCTTAAACTGGCTCCAAGACATCGGAGGCTGCGTCACTGATTGGTGAGGGAAGGACTCAGCTGGTGATGGGAGGAGGGAAGGAAAATCGTATCAAATCAGATCGAACCAAATTCAAAATTCAAAACACGAAAAAAGGGTGAAAGAGGGGAGGAAGGTTTGGTCCGATCCTACTTTACCAATACCGAGCTATACCTGGAGATGTTTACCTGGAGGTAATCTATCTGGTACGATAGTACTTGTAAAGATACAACCCCTTGAAACATCTGCATTCTGCAGACCGGTTGAAACGCCCTGCGCGCTGTCGGATCCAATCATCCGCTGTATCGATGCCTCAGTCTCCGGTATCTCGTAATTTATCTGGTAATAGCCCTACCTGATACTTACACAGGTACCACCCGCTATCAACATGCACCTATCATGCAGACAAGCAGGCCTATCCAGGTTGTCACTCCAGGTGGTCAAGCCGACCAACTGAAGAGATGTATGCGTTGGTCATGAGTATCTCTAAGCAATTCGTCAAGGTCAGGATAGAAAAAAGAAAAGGGTCATTATTCATTGCAGATGATAGTCGTAACGAGAGCTCTTCCTCCACGCATTCCAGATACCAGAGAGAAAAAGATCCCGTATTTTCCAAAGAAATCACGGGAAAAGAAAGTCAAGAACGATACCAACGCCGGACACCATGCCAACTAACCAGCCAGCCGGTGATTTCCCTGCCATACCTAGTCCAATCCATCCATCCATCAAATAAACGTGTTCCCAGTGACAAAACAAACAAAGGAAAGATCCTAAGTCTCGGTGTTCGTGTTCTTCTCCTCATTCGTCTCTTCCTTCTTCTCTTTCGCCTCCTTCTTCTCGTTTGGTTCCTCCTTCTTCTCCCCCGCCTCCTCATCCGCCTGACCCCTCTCCTCCTTTTCTTTCGCCTTTTCCTTCTCTTTCCCTGCCTCCTTCTCCACTTCCTTCTTCCTTTCCGGGACACCCTCCGCCTCTGCCTCCGGATCAGTACGATCATCGTCGTGACACTTCCTTCGCTTCCCCTTGGGCGGCGCATCAAGCTGCGTTCGCTTGTACGTCACCGTATGCGTCACCACATGCCGCACGCTGACCTTGCTGCTGGTCGTCGCGCTGCGCGGCCCCTCATAGTACCGCAGCTTCCAGTCCGCCGGCGAGTAGGGCGACCGCAGCATCGTCGCACTGTGCGGAGAGAAGGAGTAGTCCGCCGCCGACACGGGCGTCGTAGGTGAATACCGCAGCGCGGGCGGAATGCGCAGACTGCGCAGACTGCGGGGATCCCGTCGAACGGGACCAGGTGGGGGAAGTTGCAGGTGATGATGATGATTGGGGACCGGTGGCGCGGTGAAGGGGGTCGGTGGGGGTAAAGAAGCGTTGCTGCTCATGTTGCGGCCGCCTCGTTCACCTTCTGCGTCTTCTGCTTCTTTGGCGGACTTAGGGGGTGGATCGGCTGTTGAAGAAGCCGACGAGCAGCTGGAGAATGAAACGCCTGGGAGGGCACTGGCGGGCTGGGAGGTCGGCGAGTAGGCCGGGGGCCGATCAAAGCTCATACGGGAGAAGTTGACGTTGGCACTGGATGGACTGGAGAAGATCGGCGTGAAGGCCTTCAGGAACTCGGTGTAGGCTGCTGGCGGCGTGATTGGGGTCGACATGCCACCGTCTTCATGCTTGACATTGTCCGACAGGCTAGACCCCGTGTCGGCGCGGAGTTCCGACGGGAAGGTCATGGTCTTGGGGGTCCTGAGAGGGGGGAGAGAGGGTTTTGCTGACGGCATGGTGATGGACGTAGTGGTAGTATATAAGATTATATAGATGTCGGTATAGATCGTATAGATTAGACGGAGGCAGTAGGCGTGCTCAACCTCTACTCCAAACCGGTGGAGACAACGAAAGAGACAGGCCCGAGTAGAAGAAATAAAATGAACGAGAGGGATGGGCCAGCTTGGTCTCACGCAAGCAGAGAAGGAAGAAGAAGAAGAAGAAGAAGAGACGAAGAGAGAGAGAGAGAGAGAGAAAGGATGGAGGGAGATCGTTCTTTTATTTATCAGGTGCCCCGTACTGCCCCGTATGAGTGATACGGTACGGTATGATACGGTATGGCGGGACGATACCTGAGGCAGCCGTCAGTCACTTGTCTCCATCCACTCACGAACCACCATCTCCGTCCATCACTGCATCCTCCACCCATCCATCATTTCAGGCTAGAGTCTCTTACCGTGTGCTGCGGATCAGTGCCTTGGTGGGCACTTTTGGATCAAGCAAGGCCGTGGCAGTATGGGTCCAATGCCAATGCGCACCGGGATCAGATCATAATCATGAAGATTTCGATCCAGGCATCTGAACGGATTCTTCAGAGGAATTGACCACTTTTATATCTGGGTTCCAGCCTCTTCCCATCCAACACCAACACTACCCAATATCATTCTTTTGTCGCGCGCCATCAGAGGTGCCCGGCGTAATCCCCCCTGGGCCGTCTCCTCAACGCGCACGGCCTCCTAGTGGCGGTTCGAGGCACTCCGGTTTCCAGCAGGTCGTTACCCTCAATCACCCCCGACCGCTCATGGCGGCCGCCGGTTGGATCCTTCAATTCCATTGTGTATCGAGCGGGGCGGCAGAGCTGACCAGCGACGCTGCTTGATTTTCACCTTAATTTGGTCGAAGGAGTCGCCCGGCGCTTAACGCCGTCGGCACTTCCCCGTTCTGGTATGGCGGATAGGCTGGCTGTGTTGGCCTGTTGGCCTGTTGGCCCGGGGTCAACTTCCCGGCGTCTGTTGCTATGGAACTTTGTTTCTTGTTGGATTTTTCTCGTCTTGTTGGTTGGGCGGTCATTCTTGGGTCCGTCCGGGTCGTCCGATTTGTCTAGGTCGTCGAGGATCGCCGGTGGTAGACTATAGACTCCCAATTGGAATTTGGGTCGATTCGGATTCTGTCGAATGAGTCTAATGCTGCTTGTTGGGCTAAAGTACTTGCTCAGTGCTGCTTCGCACGATCGAGGATGGTGATCAGATCTCTCCTCTATCCACTACATCCTTCCGGCTCTTGGATCCGATCCTACGCTACGCTTCCCACTCTTTGATAGGCTTTTGATCCGTCACAACTCTATAAGTGTCCAAAGTGACCGCTTAAGCGAGGTTCTACCTCCGCCGCATGGTTGGAATACTTTGTTAACTGCGATGGTCGTTTCTAGCACAGATGTTCCGAGCCTACTGTGATCCCATTCCTTATCTTCCATTATCAAAACGAATATGCCGGGATGGTCAACTTCGCTTAAAATCCCATAAGTGTTAGCGCATAGAACCCGACATGCCAACGCCTACAGGCATCTAATCCATCTAGAAATCCCACCGCAACCCCACGTTCGGCTCCGTATCAGCACGGTGCGCGCATGTCGAGGGAGACCACGCCAACGACGCCACCGGTGTCCCGTCGGTGCTTATGGT
The DNA here is from genome assembly GCF_002847045.1 of Aspergillus candidus. Lineage (NCBI taxonomy): Eukaryota > Fungi > Ascomycota > Eurotiomycetes > Eurotiales > Aspergillaceae > Aspergillus > Aspergillus candidus. Next base: position 128,496 of record NW_020194028.1, on the reverse strand, counting down.
GACACGTTCACAGGCCGTCTTGTGCCAGCTCTTGCGGGTCATTACATGACTGGAGAAGAACAAGGCGGCTCGGGGGTCCTGGATCTTACATGCATTGCATGAGCATGTGCAGGTGGGTGATACCAATAGAGCATTCCTGTCACTGCTAAACTACTACCAATACAAGACCACCTGCGAAGGCCTGGGGTATGATCCTCCAATGGGTAAGTGACACAAAGGTAGGCGTTGAGATCACAAGGGCGTACCGGTCTGTCAATCGCGCAATATGAGCCAATCCCACTCCAGCAGCATTCAACAACATGGGAATGGGTTCATTCCCCAGTCCGTAGATATAATCCATCCAGCTGAGATACGGTACTCGTCGCTACTGAATACTTCACCAATGCCACAGTCCTGCGGATGCAAGCACCGGACAGACCTGATTTTCCACCCCAGAGACACCACGTACAACGCTCGGATTAACCTTGTCTGAACGCCACACTGTTTATTGAATACCCTTCTTAACCATGTTTTATCTTGGTAGGCTCTTCTTGGTACCCCAAGTAACGAGACTCTGATTTTAGTATCGACCGTAAACTTCGAAACTAGACTAAACCATGACATCTTCCGCATTGAGTGATCGGATACAGGGCATGCTATGCAGTACGGTATATAATACCTGATCAGTACTAATATATCTTGCAATTGGTATTACGGATGGGAACTCAACTACACAAATGCTTCTTCATCATAATGTCTTATAGTGTGCATATGAAGGACGAACATGACTAGCATAATGCTAGACTACTCATTAGATTCTAAAGATGATCGTCCCCCCTAAGCACCCAGGAAACACAAGGCGTCGAAACCAAAACCATTCCAGCATGTTAGACAGACTGATCACCTCGTTCACAGAGGACCGGATGACCATACTAACGATCGATCCCCAACCTCACAAAACAACTGCGCTTCATGATCATTCTGTGACATACTATCAATAAACAAATACTGAAAATCTTTCAAAGAGAATCGACACGCAGCAACAATTATATCTATCGCTTTCCAACTGTACGCAGCCTTAACCAGTGAGTCACTAGAAACAGACCGACAGGGACCCACGCCCTGACAGCAAGAACGCCAGCTATATTTCGATAGACAAGTCCAGCGGATGAGAGACTCACTCTTGATAGGATAATGGTTCTTGTGCAACCAAGCGATCATATAGGCGACCAGCAGTGGTGAGGGAGGCCAATCCGACGTGGTGAGTACCTGAGGTACGGCTGGTGCAAGCCATTTAGTGCTGTATTATTATTTGTTTTTGGAGCTGGAGATCCTGACAAGCATTGTTCAATATATATATTTCTCTCTTTCTCTCTCTATATACATAGTCCAACCCTGTTGATATGGTTGCCGGCAATAATGAACAATCTAGTGGATACTTCTATCATTATGCTATATTGTAAACAACAAAGCTACTTGATATGTGCACATCGATCTGAGTTTCTTGAACGCGATTCTTCAACTTATCAGCAATTATAGCACAAATCAAACACTGTCACACTCAACTGATGAATTTTCACTGTACAAATCTCCCAAACAATACATAACCTATGGTGTTGTGGATCTATCAAAGAATAAAGTACGGTCCGTCCGATCGAGATCTCCCGTCCCGGCAAGCGTTACGATCTCCGCTCCGCGAACCCAATCAAAATCAAAACTTACCAACCAACCTTCAATTCTTGACCTTCAATCCACCCTCCCCCACACTCTCAATTCGGGTTGACAGGTATTAGTATGCCAGAAAGTCGATCATGTTTCGCCCTTCTGTAACCCAGCCGCTGGTCCGTCGAGTCCCCTTATCCTTCTTCACGCCCTCCGCGTTCCTCCCCGCGCGTCCTCCGCCCGTAACCTCGCCGTTCTCCTTCTCTCGCGCCCTCTCAACCTCTACACCCTCTCGATTGTCCCGGTTTTCGAATCGCCCCTTCCAGTCCCTCTCACAAATATTACATCGTGGTCATCGCCGACCGTTCTCCAGCGCCAGCCCGCGATGGAATAGGTACCGGCGGTTCGGCGACGGCCAGCGCCCCCTCTTTGTCGAGAACCATAATGGAGGGAGAATGGTGATCATAGTAGTCTGCATCGCCGGCGGATTCTATGCATTCAACCTAGAAGATGTGGAGGTGCGTCTCGGCTGTTTTGCGTGGTGTGGACCAGAATAGTCACCACGATGAAACAGTTTTCTTTTCGTTGCAGCTAGGACTCATCCGGGGTGACTTGCGAATCGTCGTAACCGGCCCGGGGAAGGAAGGGAAGGAGATGGCTAACCTTTTGTTTTTAGATGACCGGTCGCCGGCGTTTCAACTGCTTCTCCCATGCGCAGGAGCTCAAGGTGGGTATGCAGAGCTACGAGGAGTTGCTGGAGGAGAACCGCGGCCATATCCTTCCCTACGACCATCCGCTCTCCCAAAAGGTCGACACCGTTCTGCAACGGTTGATTCCGGTGGCGCCGCTCGAGGGTGCTAGCTGGAGGGTTCACGTCATTGACGATATCAACACCCCCAATGCCTTCGTGCTTCCTGGGTATGGGAAATCTTTGGGTCATCTGGTCCTTGGCCAAGCGGGGGTTGATGTGTGAGCTGGCTAACAGATTTATACAGCGGCAAGGTCTTTGTCTACACGGGAATCTTACCCTACTGCCAGAATGAGGACGGGTTGGCGGCGGTGCTCGGGCACGAGATTGCCCACGTGCTGGCCCATCACCCCGCTGAGCGCATGAGTAACAGTTTGATTGCCATGGTGGCTGCCATGGGCGTTTCGTTCCTGTTCGACATCTCGGGCCAGATTCCAGCCATGATGTTGAGTTTGGTGTATCGCCTGCCGAACTCACGGGTCCAGGAGGTGAGACTCTAGCAAGGCCTAGTGAATTGACTGTTTGATTGACGCAAGGATTTCCCCAGGCCGAAGCCGACAGCATCGGGCTGAGTATGTCAATCTCACCCTAACTCATGGTGGATCTTGCTGACATTGCGATTAGCGCTAATGGCCAAGGCCTGCTTCAATCCGGAGGAAGCATATAGCCTGTAAGTTTCTGTCTTTTCTCGATACTGGGTGACAGTCGGGTGGGCTGACCTTTTGTTTTCAGTTGGTCTCGCATGGAGCAACGAGGGGCCGCGGAACCCCCGCAATTCCTGTCCACGCATCCGTCGGTAGGTTTCCTGTCGACTTGACCCGAATCGACCGTACGTTGCTGACCTTCTAGAATTACAACCGGATGGAGTCCATCCGTGACCAGTAAGTGCCTCCACTGCCGAGACGCAACGAGACGTAGAGAACGGAGCTGACCATATGTAGATTGTTCAAAGCGCAGTCCATATACGAAGACAACGGTTGCCAAATCCTCGGTGGATTCGGTAAGGACCATCCGTTCTGTATGTTGGATGGGAACGAAGAGAATGCTGACGTACTCCTACACAGTGCCGGACTTTGAAGAGGCTTACAGCCAGATGAGTTAGGGGGATGAATGTACAGATCGCCATCTCGTGTATCATAAAAAAATGCCATCGATGCAAGAGCGAGAGCAGTATTGGAAGTATGCACTTGACATTGTAAGTTACTAGTATAGCTGATGTTGAGACTTCCGTATTATACTCGACACTACGGTCTCGTTTGCGCCCACTTGAGGTATATTGCAAAGACTCGGATAATTGGATGATTCAATAATCCGGGCTGGTCAGTCATGTCCAGCTCAATATCTCTCTATCATTGTGTCTGAGGATCTGTTTAATTCCGATCGTGGCCTGTGACGGTGTTTGCAGATAGGGGTCTACGTGGACATACGGGTAGGATTGAAAATTTCGTAGTCGATGTGTCGACACTCAAAAGTAGAAACAAGATATGCTCAATCACCGAACTCAAATTCAACGACACTACTAAGACTTCAGATCCACTCGAGCTGCAGAAAGTAAACAAGACGAGGATTGAAGCCATACAAGTATACTGTAACAGCGACGTCCAGCCCCTCGGTGCAAACAGTACAAACACTGCAAACATCGTCCCCCCCGACTCGATTATTATCAAAAGCTCCGTCAAAATTCCCCAACTTCCTCTCCAACAGCTGTTCACCCCCCTACCCCTTTTCTTCCCTTCCAATTCTATCTTGTCTCTTCATCTTAGAGGCAACTTTCTCTCGTCATGTCATTGTCGATGCCGGGTCCCTCCCAGGGGGGCCTTTTCAAACCCGGTTACCAGACGTAAGTTCTACACCGGGCACAACGGGAATGCTGTCCCGCCCCTCAGTCCGCTTGCTCTTTGTGGTCGACCCAAAATGATACTATAGACAACGAAAGGAAACCCACGCAATTAACTAACTGATATTCAAAAAGTCACGATGCCGAAGACGGCGCCGTCATCCGGAATATCGAGGCTTGCCAGGCCATCGCCCAGACCGTCCTGACCTCGCTGGGTCCCTACGGCCGCAACAAGATCGTCATCAACCACCTGCAGAAGTTGGTCCTCACGTCTGATGCTGCGTCCATCCTGCGCGAGCTCGAAGTCGTTCACCCGGCTGCGAAGCTCCTCGTCATGTCCAGTCAACAGCAGGATGCGGAGATGGGTGATGGAACCAACCTCGTGATCATCTTGGCGGGTGAGCTTCTCAAGAAGGCGGAGGAATTGCTTCGTCTGGGTCTGAAGACTAGCGATATTGCACTGGGTTATGAGAAGGCGCAGAATTTCGCTCTGAAGGTATTAGAAGGTGAGTGTCTTGTCGTTGGTCGTTCATACATCCCTCCCGCCCCTACCCCTCCGTTTTAGTTGGTCACTCTCTAGCGTCACATCACTAACAGATGTCAAGATCTCGAGGTCGACCGTTTGCAGTCTCTCCAATCCCAGACCGAACTGACCAAGGCCCTCCGCACCGTGGTCGCGAGCAAGCAGTCCGGCATGGAGGATCTGCTGGCGTCGCTGGTGGCCGAGGCCGTGCTGGCCGTGCTGCCCAAGAACCCGATCAACTTCAACGTGGATAATGTTCGTGTGGTGAAGATCATGGGTGGCAGCTTGGAGCAGTCGCGCGTGATCAAGGGTATGGTCTTTGGCCGGGAGCCCGATGGAATCATCAAGAAGGCCCAGAAGGCCAAGGTCGGCGTGTTCAGCTGCCCGATCGATATTTCCCAGACCGAGACCAAGGGCACTGTCCTCCTGAAGAACGCCGAGGAGATGCTCAACTTCACCAAGGGCGAGGAGGAGCGCCTGGAGGCGGCCGTCAAGGAGCTGTACGACTCCGGCGTCCGCGTCGTCGTCTGCGGCTCCACCGTCGGTGACCTCGCCATGCACTACCTCAACCGCTTCAACATCCTCGTGGTCAAGATTCTCTCGAAATTCGAGCTCCGCCGACTCTGCCGCGTCGTGGGTGCCACCCCCCTGGCCCGTCTGGGCGCCCCCATGCCCGACGAGATGGGCTCCATCGACGTGGTCGAGACCACCGAGATCGGTGGTGACCGCGTGACGGTCTTCCGCCAGGAGGACCCCAGCACCATCACCCGCACGGCGACCATCGTCCTGCGGGGCGCCACGCAGAACCACCTGGACGACGTGGAGCGGGCCATTGATGACGGCGTCAACGCCGTCAAGGCCGTCACCAAGGATCCTCGCCTGGTGCCCGGTGCCGGAGCGACCGAGATCCAGCTGGTCGAGCGGATCACCGCCTTCGCCGACCGGACGCCCGGCCTGCCGCAGTATGCCATCCGCAAGTACGCCGAAGCCTTCGAGGTGATCCCGCGCACGCTGGCGGAATCCGCGGGTCTCGACGCCACCGAGGTTCTCTCCCGGCTCTACACGGCGCACCAGCGCAAGAACGGCGACGCCGCGGCGGAGGGCAGCTCCGACAGCGACGAGCCGTACTGGACGACCGGTGTGGACCTGGAATCGTCCGCGTCGGCGGGCACTCTCGACACGGTGGAAGAGGGCATCCTCGACCTGCTGGCCTCGAAGAGCTGGGCGATCCGTCTGGCCAGCGAGGCGGCCCGGACGGTGCTCAGCGTGGATCAGATTATCGTGGCCCGTCAAGCGGGCGGACCCAAGCCGCCCGGTCCCAACCCCAACTGGGATGAGGACTAAGCGTGAGGTTGCAGGGACCCGACGGGGGACTGGGTCGTATGTGTCTATGGAGGGAGGAAATACATAGTATGTGATAGAGATACGATCTTCATGAAAAAGTTCTTGACACTACGACTGGTGGGGAGGGGGAGTTCTCCGTATGGTGTAGTCAATAATAATCTTAATCTCGTCTCCATCCCTTGTGTTTGTGGTAGTTGTCCAATTCCTTCCTGGTGACTGGTATAGCGGGTGTGGTCGATCACGTGACGGGCGTAGATTTTCCGAGCCGGCCCCGTTCGATTCTTTATTCTTTTTCGATCCGGCCGCGCATCACTTCAACTTCCTCGCCAGACTTCCCCATTCTCGTCCACCCGCCAGTCCCTCACGCCTCCTCTTCGTGCCGTCTGAATCTCCCCTGCGCGTCCCTCCTGTTCATCATGTCCTTCGCCTCCCAGACCGCCGCCCGGTGCTGCCGCCAGCTGGTGCGCCCGACCGCGACCCGCCTTTCGTCCCCGGCGTACTTGGCCCCGAGCCGGAGATGGCAATCCACCGAGGCTGAGGCCCCTGCTGCGCCTGCCAGCCCTAAGATCTCGCAGATTGTCGACCAGATCAGCCAATTGACGCTGTTGGAGACGGCCGACCTGGTGTCGACGCTGAAGGTGCGTACCTGAGCTCTTGTTTTGGGGGGGGGGGGGGGAGTCGGAGCGATCCCGAAGCTGCTGTGACCATGGGACAATCCGAACAAATACACCACCATGGAACAATTGTCTAATTGGAAAATTTTTCTGTCTTATAGTCCCGCCTGAATATCCCCGACCTGCCGATGGGTGGATTCGCTATGGCTCCTGGTGCTGGACAGGCCGCCGCGCCCGCTGAGGAGGAGGATGCTGCGCCCGTGCAGCAGGAGAAGACCCTCTTCAACCTGAAGCTGGAGTCCGTGGACCCGACCTCCAAGGCCAAGGTCATCAAGGAGGTCAAGACCATGCTGGGTCTGTCTCTGGTGGACAGCAAGAAGTTCGTCGAGTCGGCTCCCAAGGTGCTGAAGGAGTCGGTCCCCAAGGATGATGCCGAGAAGATCATCGAGACCCTCAAGGCGGTGGGTGCCAAGGCTATCATGGAATAAATGCGGTTTACGAGGGTGTCTTCTTTCTCTCTCTCTCTCCCCTATGTCTTGGGGAATTGGGTTAGATCGACTGATTGGGACGACGTGTGATTGAACTGCATCTACCAGCTGGAGTTTTGTCTCTCGCCTTTTTCTTTTTCTTTTCTTTATCTGACGCTGTCTACTGTGTTATATCTGGCTCTGTATTTCTTTTTCATTATCTTGTTTTTCTTTTTTTTTTCTGTTATTTTTCTTTCCCCGTGGTATATCATATTGAGTGTCATATCCTATAGCCGGAAGCGGGGAAACAAAAGGCGGCCAATGTACATTATTGTGAAGGTATTCCTGTCATCTCCTCGTCCGTAACCTGTAGATCTCCGTCATTTGGCGTGTCGATTGATCGAGAATGTCATGGTCTTGGTAGTAAGTTGAGGCGCGAGTGCGGACTGGCATATTTTCTGCCGACCCGAGTTCTCCGCCGCGTCCACTCTTTTCCCTCTACATGTCCAGCTTCATTTCACTTCTCCAACCCCAATCAAACACACCCACCATGTACCTCTCGCGCCCTCCCCTCCGACACACCCCTCGACTCTTTCGACTCACCTCCACCTGCAATGCCCCCCTCTCCCGCTCCTTCCACCCGTCCAGACCCGCCCACGCCGTCCGCGCCCCCACCACCCGTCGCAAAAACGGCCCCGGCTCCAAGTCTTTGCTTCGACGGTCGCCTTTCGAGTCGGAGCGGGAATACCTCAAGCTGCATGGCACAAATCTTTGGACCCAAGCGAGGGTGGACAGAATCCTGGAGCGCACGCTCCCCAAGGAGCGATTCTTCAACGTCGCGGAGCGTCTTTTCCAGGCTGCGGAGGGTTCCGAGTTCCAGGTCAACGCAGCCGCTATACAGGACATCGGGCTAGGTGAGAGCAGCACAATTGCCCTTCACCAGCGCAAGGAGATCCGCGGAAACGATAACAAGACACTAACGCCATACTCCTATAACAGACACCAACCAGACCTTCCACATCGGCAACATCGTCGGCCCCAAGAAAGGACCCTTCCCCGCATGGCACCTCGCATCCTGCGCAGCTGCCGGCGCCAGCCACGCCATCTACGCGATGTGTCTATCAACGACCACCTCACAACCATTACCACCGTCTCTCAAATACACAATGCAAAACGTCCGCAAGCAGCTTGACACCCTCGCGACCCAAGCCCGCGACCCCCGCGCCATGATCGTGCGCGCCTACCTACTAGCCCACAACAACCAGCACCAAGAAGCCCGCGCTCAATTCGACGAAGCCCTCCCGCGCATGAAACCCAACCATCGCGTCGTCCCCCTCCCCAACGGCACGCACCTGCCCCCCATGCCTCAACTCAAAACCCCCTGGCCTCTCTACGCCTCCCTGCTCGACAAAACAGACCCCGACCCCGCCACCGCCCGCGAACACTTCCTCACCTCCATCGCACGCGACTACCACGACCCCGCCGCGCTGGTCGTCCACGCCGCCTCCTTCCTCCGCCACGATCCCCCCGACTTCGACGCCTACGAGGAAGCCATGAGCCAAGCTGCCAGCGCAGGCAACGCAGAAGCCTGCCGCCGTCTCGCCTGCTTCTACTACTCCACCTACCAAGGCACCTACCCGCCGCGCGGACACGACTCCGCCCTCGTCCCTGAAAAAGACAGCGACAGCAGCAACAACAACAACAACAGCAGCAGCAGCGACTGGCTCACAAAATTAAAAACCTTCATCCAATCCGTCCGCGGACCCCTCCCCCGCTCCAAGTTCCGCCCACTAGCAATAGAGTGGTTCGAGCTTGCTGCGCTTCAAGGCGACGCCAAAGCGGCGCTCTCGCTTGCGGTGCTGGTCCGCGAGGACGGCGACGCGGAACGGGGAATGGAGTTGCTGCTGCAGAGCGGTGATGTGTCGGGCTTTGCGAGGTCTTTGCGGTTGAATTGGGAGAGGGAGGATTATAGACCGGGGATTCCGGGGGAGTTGTTGGTTTGCTAGTTCCTCTGTCTCTTTCGCCTTTATGCTGTATTATATAGATAGTGGTTGCGGTGATGGTAGTGATTGATACCCGATGTATATTATTCGTGGGATTTATTTCTCCTCTTCTTCTTCTTCTTCATCTTCTTATTTCACATGCTTTTCCAAAAGAAAGCGTCAGATATAGAGGCTGGTGAGTGAGCTGGGTGTAGGCTAACCAGCACCTGCTATGCATTTCATTCATGCTCCTCGTATATGTAGAGCAGATATAAATCCTGGTACGAAAGTAAAGTAACTGCAAAGAGAATCCAAGTGAAACCAAACACAAGTAAAAGGAAGGGAAGGAGAAAGAAAAAGTAAAATAGAAGGAAAGAGAGAAACGCCAAAGACCTCATACCCAACATCCCACATCTCACCACCCACTCATCTCAATTCATCCCAACCGAAACATATCTGAGAATCTACATAACATGCAACCCCGCCAAAAAGCAACCAACAAGCACCGCAAACCCACCGGGTCACTTCCGCCTTCCCTTCCCCGTACCCTTCCCACGAGTCTTAAGCTCCACGAACCCCATCTCCTTCAACCCCCGCGTAAGCGCCGACGAGTCGCGCATCCCGGGAAAATCCTTAGCCGGGTACACGCGGAAAGGGTCGGACCAGGCCTCAGCGAGGATAGGCATCGAGAGGCCCGTGTCTTCGACGCTGCCCCAGTTCATTAGGCGAAATTGGAGGCGGTACAGGCCGGCTGTGCGCACGGACAGGTCTGAGAAGATGAAGAAGGTTGCGGGGTGGCTGGGGGGTTCTCCAGGGGCGTGTCTGGTCGCTGGGTGGTGGTTGTTGATGATGTCGTTGGTTGTGGGGGTGGGAGGTGCGGTGGCTGGATCGGGGTCGGCGTCAACGAAGAAGGGCGATACAAAGGATTTGCCTGAGAGGAGGGGTGTTGATTGGCCCGGGGCTGACTCCGGTGTGGAAGGGATGGGGCAGAGGAGGCAGCCCACGGCGAAGCGGGGGTCTTGGAGAATGTCTAGATCGTTGGCGGAGCGGGGGTCGAAATCGGTGATTAACATTTGGAGAATCGGGGGAGGATCGACGGGTCGCCGATCACGGTCGACGGCTCCGCAGGCTCGTGCAGCGATGGGCTGTTGACGAATGTGGAGGTGGTAGCGGGGTGTCGACGAGGTGCGTCGTGGCGGCGGCGACGGCGTCGGCGAATGGTGGATGAGGTTGCCCAGGCTCATGGGGGAATTGGAGGATGTGGAATACCGGGGTTTTGGTTGGGCGAGAGGGGCAAGGCTGCGGGTGTATGTGGCGGCGCCATTGTCTGAGGGCACTGGGCTACTACTATATCTAGATCCATGGGATGAGTGGGGTCTGTTGGATATCAACACCTCGTGGGATATTGAAGGCACCGGGGCGTAGAAGGGGAAGTCACATACTGAGAGTCGATGTCGGTCATTCGCCCGGTCGAGCTGATCGAAGCTCGAGCGTAATTGGCCGTGTCGTAGTGGGGACTCGAAGGCCCTGTATACTCCATCCCCGACAGGCTTGGTCGCTGTGTCCCGTATGGAGCCAGGGGACCTCCGGGGCCTGGCGAGACGCCATAACTAGGACCTCCACTATAACTGGGACCTCCACCATCTTCGGGTCTTCCGTGGACGGGCGGCCTGTACTGGGACAAGGTCATTGGGGTTGAACCCGAGCTCTGGCGGCGCGGATGCAAAAAGCTCGGAGGCTCTGGTTCATATTGCGGGACGGCCCTCACGCTCAAAGACTCACCGTCGGAGACCAGATGGTGGACGGTGGATGGGGGATGCCGCCATTGTTGCACGGGCGGTCTTGACATCTATGCGGATTTTTGGACCCCTCACCTTTTTTCCTTTTCCTTTCTTCCTGGGGTGTTATTTAATATTGAACAAAACACGAGGATCGACTCCCCGCTTGCTGCAGGGCTGGCACTCGTCAAGGGCACGCAGGAAGCGGTCAAATCAAGATATCTTTGACGCCAGGCACTGTTGGGCATCCCCCTCCCCTCCCCCCCGTGCCCCCAAATTGGTGCAGGCGACGGACAGGGTGGTGATTGGCAACAGCGGGGATAGTTCTATGCTACATAGAAAGATCTAATAAGTCCTGGTGATAGGGCGGTGGTAGCACAAATGATTAAACCGCCGAAATCGTCCGCTTCTAAACACCCGAGGGGGATAGAAGAATGGTGCCCACAGTGGGTAGAATCTCCAGGTTACTGAGGTCAATCGACAAATCGAGAGATATGCATGAGTTAGTTCTAAATGACCACCGACACTATCCCAGGAAAAGGAGGGGAAAGGCAAGCGTGAGAGGGAAACTGATTGAGGGTAAATACCAGCCAGTCACCCCAGTTGTATTGACCGTGAAATGCCCTAAGATCAACGACAAAGCATGGGAGGAATCAAATCGATATATCAGACCTGTCGATTCTCATTAGTCCGCCCAGCCGTCGCAGAGCAGTTTGCCTGATCCATAAATCGGCAGTTGCCTTTTATTTTTCATACACACATACATAAACATATATGCCCTCGCTGCTGTGTGGGAAAGAGACAAACAAGGAAAGAGCGACAGGTACCTCGTACGAACTTTAAAATAAACCATGGGTCAAGAACCTGAGATATGACACGATTCGGACTATTCGTCCTGGGTGGCTCCTGTGGCCGTGCAACCAAAGGTGGCGCTAGGAACGCAATGGCCCCGAGCTGGAACGATGGCTCGCTGGCGTGATGTGACACCAACGGGCGAGGGAAAGTGTGGACGACTCGATGGGGGATCGTCGGTCATGAATTATAGTGGGGTAAACGAAGAAGCAGTTCGTCTCTGACAGGACGATATCTAGTGTATTTCCGAATCTTCCCGCTGCATTTCGCGTGTTTCGACTGTCCCGGGCAAAGATTAGAATGCGGTCATTTAATGTTCCAATTTGATTGTCGAGGAGCAGAAAAGTATGCGAGAACAGCTAATCAAAAGGGGGAAGTGAAAATAGAATGCGTGAATATCATTAATAAAGAGTAAACACAAAGCAAACCGGAGGATAAAACAAACACACCAAAAAAACAGAGAATAGAAAAAGAAAAGAAAAGAAAAAAAAGAAAAAGGAAATAAGACGGTAGGAAAGGACAAGCAAAGAGGGAAAAAAAAGAAAGCGAGGTAATAATACGGACGATCAGAAGAGACAGGTATGGGAGTCTAACAAACGGCCGCCAATCCACGATGAGCCTGGAGATCTAATCGGTGAAGAGGTGTGCTGTAATAACCATGACCGAATGCGCCCAGGATGTGGAATTTCAAGTCTGATCCAAATCCCTCGAATAGTAAACCCGACATAGATATGATCGTGGACCTGGAGGTGTCGGCGTGTTGGATATCACGGTCGACCAACAACTCGCTTGCCAGCTAGTCAATGAGGCTGACCTTGCGACTACGGTGTTGGAGAGCATGCTCTCGTTTTTGGCTCGCCTTTGAGCGATACACAAGTGGCCCTGTCCTGATAGGGTCATGGAGCCCATAACTGCTCCCCCGCCGGGCGGGTTTCTCGTCGACGGACCAGGATAGGAATTGTCGACATGCTTAATGGGTACACGGATTGATCACCGATGACCAAAGAGGAAGCTGCATGGGGAGGGGGAGTTCCCCGTTCACGTCGACCATCCCGGGCTTTTTAATCCAGGCGTTGGCCGACTGTGGAGATCCCGTCCTTGTGCTCCATCGCAAACTTTCTCCGCCCTAGCCAATGTTTGGATCCGGGACTTCGGGTGAGTTCGGTTGAGTTGGGATGTCGCTCGGGGTAAAGATTGTACGCGCTGGTGCTGCAGGTGAGGCCTGCTTTCTGTGCAGTTCTTTATCATTCCCGATGGTCATTCGCAGGATCACCATCGCACGAGCCATGGCGAACCCAATTACCACCTAGTAACCTGCCTACCGAACAATACTAGTCGGTAAGGGGTTAGACCATGGACCAGCGGTTTGGTCCGTTCGGCCAACCAGCTGTTGATGACAATCTTGTCACTTGGGAAGAAGTCCCCATGCTGTTACTACATTTGCTGACCGAATGAGGAAAGACTTGTAATGGCGGTGCTCCACAACCCAGACACCAATAGAGGGAACATAGAACGACTCGGGCCTCGCTTAGAGGGACAAAAAACAATGTCAGAGGAGCTCGGATCAGCTATAATTCTCATTCTTGATCCACATTTTTGACGGCAGATACCCACAATTAACATGAAGACTTCTACCAGTGTCGATCAACCAACTAGTACACTGTAGTATTAGTTTGTGAGTGGTAGACTACCTCCAAACAATGCTCACCTACGACGCTATGAGCGCATCGGACCTGGCTCGGCCGAGCAGTTCATTCAATTATGTAAACGCACTCCCAGTCGGGTTTGGACGTCCTTCTCCAGCTGCGAACATACGAGCCTGCATCCGTAGCGTAACAAGTCAACAACTGTCTCCATGTCACTTAGCGATGTGGGTCCTGCGAGTTCAGTGATGCCCCCAGTCAGAGGAACACACCGTCTCTCGATGGCCTCTATCGCGCCCCGCCTTTGGCAGATAAGCAATGGTGAACAGTGTCCATGGTTTGGGCAAGATTTAGCTGCGTCACTTTGGTGGAGGGTTGGGTGGAATAGTACGTAGAGGCCAACCACCGCTTTGGCTTCTATTCGGGGACATAGCATGAAAATCAAGCTGAATGAATAGGTTCTTACCGAGACCGTGAGAGATCATAGAGATAATGCCTTGGAAGATCAATACCTCAGCCAGGGTTGTGTTTCAAAAAGAGACAAGCACAGCCACGATGGAAGAAGGGTATCTCATATCCTTGTCATTGCCGGGATGGAGAGCTAAGCGGGCCAAGGGTGTCTGCCACGATTAAGTTTCTGATCCTATTGGGTCCATACAGTCCATGGCAATATCTTCGTCTTGCCATTCACAATAATCTGTCATCTACAAAGTGCAGCCACCCAATGAACCCGATCGACAAGCTTGGTCTAATCAGTAGTCAGTATTGGGGCATTGGCAAATCCTAACCAGTTCACCTACTTACGACATTGAACGGAAGGATCCGTACCCGCAACGGAGTTACACTTCCCAAAATCCCAATTGATGTTCGTGGGGCTCCGTCTGAAATGAGAGTTAGTCCGAGCGGATTTGCTGTATCACATGAAAGTCTGACCCGGCCGCTAACGCAGATACCTAGGACATCAGAGGCGCGGAACCGGATCAGGCCCCCAATGGTGGAGCCCTGTTGCGATTTAGCGATAGAAAAAGCCCTAAGAGTAGGACAGTAGTCGCCTACAAGGTCGGACATCCAGTCAGTGTGCGCATGTTGGAGTGGTGTTTATGTACATTCAAATTGGCCGTTGCTAAAACAGTAGAAACGAGGGGAAAGTCCCACTTAGGCCACTAGATCGAGCCCAGGGTCCGCTTCGAACTGGCATTTGATCCTGCTATTGCCAACCTGCCCAAGGGACTTGACCATCCATTTGTTCTCTCGCAGTCCGTTGTCCATAGGATAGATAACGCGGATAGTAGCGAGACTGGACTGCGGGCGTGAAGCCTCGAGCAACTGGTCAGCTCCAGCAGTTCTACGACCCTCGTTAGAATGAACCATGAGGAATTGCCCGGAAACACGGTCCCAGGCAACGATATGCCCGGTTTCCTTCCACGAAGGACTGTCTCCAGGCGGTGCTCTCTTGGGTCGCGCAGCCAAGTAACCCAGCTGAATCAAATAAAGAAAGCGTTCCTTGGCTAGAGGGGGACCGCCGCTGCTCAATCGAGCTCGCACGAGCCCTAGAGTCAATGGTGACCATGGCCGAGACATGTCCGTACTGAGAGGGAGCGACTGCGAGGACCATTCGACCGGAGACCGTTGCGGGAACCAACCAAACCCTAGGGGGTGATCATCCTCGCATGACACGCAAACAGGAATGGGCTCCCCATCGTGCTCATCCAGAAAAGTGGCAATTCTACCCAGATCTGCCGTTGATTTAGAGCATCCAAAGGCATGGATTTCCGCGATCAAACGCTGGGCGCTCTCATAGCCAGAGCTCTCGCCGTCTATGGTTAGGAGGGGTTGATTGGTGAAAATGGTAGAAGGGTCAGAAATATCAGTGTGATGCGACTTTTCAGGCCGCCAGCGGATGCCTAGTCGGCTTTCCATATCTCTAATTTGGGTTTCTAGCATCCGGAGATATTCCTCGGGACCTGCAAGCTCAGGCAAGACTTGAAGAACGTCCCCATCCGCTAGGAGACCACTGAGCCCATGGAACTTCGAAATATCTGGCAACGCGCCATTGGAGCTTTCTGATATTTGGCGCAAATATGTGATGGCGTCCTGTGGCTTTCCCGTGTCAACAAAGGTCTTAACAAAACCATAAGTAGATTCAAAACCGTGGAAGGAAGAAGCGTTCATTTTTTCTAGGGTTTGTTTCCAAATTTGGCGTAGCAGTGAGTCACTCCGGAGCCTCGCGAGTAAGGTAAGATAGAGGCCAATGTCTTCAGAGCCTTTTTCCAGATCGTCCCAGCACATGATACCATGGAGTGATTGTCGTGATGGGTCCGTAAAGCCATTCTCCCCAGTCACCACACTGAGCATGGCACTGGAGTCGAGTTCTGATCGCTGGAAAGCTAGACCCTGAAGGGTGGCTCCCAAAGCCCTTACTAGAAGGACGCTCTTCTTAGGAGCCAAGTGCCGAGAACAACCGCGACCAAAGTTATCCAGGTGATGTTTGAGAGCCGGTGCTGAGAAGGCCAGACAGGCATAGTACATCCCCAAGAAGCGTAGATCCTCTGAGACTGGCGCCCGCAGTCTTTCAACCCGATTGATCGCTGCATTTATGAACATCAAAATCTCTCCATAAGAATTGTGTTCCTGACATAGCGATAATACCCGCATCAAGGGTACACACTGATCATCTTGCAGTAGAGCACACTGTCTTCGATCATTGACGTTTTTTTCGATGTAAATCTGGAGGTTTCGAAGAAGCTCTGCGTCGCCTTTGGGATCTCCAGGCATGCCATCAATTCCAGTAGTCTCGGTCTTCCCTTGAACCACGGAACCTAAAGACGGCTGTGAATCGGCAGGGAAGGGCCACTCCTCCAGAAACAACTCATTGAAATATTGGTCTCTGTGCAGTCCCGGTCTCCCATCCTTAATAGGTGGCTTACTCCCAGTTAGAGCGAATTGAAGTAATTCGGACTGAGTGACCCTAAGAGACGATGACCTCGTCAGAGTGCTTGAAGAAGCACGACGCAGCAATTGCATTGGTCGTATATAGCGTGGTGCGCTCCATCGAAGATATCCAGATGGATTCACCGCCATTATCCGGCATTGAGAAGCTGACATCGAATGATGAAATCGACAACAATCCGGAATGCTGGCTTACCCCATGGGGTTGAGTGTTGATCCACTCCTGTCCGAACGGGCGACTCCATGCGCAGAGAGAAGAAGGCGGTGAGGCGGGCGGTGACCAAGGTCGGACCACCCGAGAAATTGAGTCTGCTTATCGTTCTTTCTTCAGCTTCATCATCTCCCTATCTGCAATCACCACCCGCCTTGATCATATCACTAGCCATCGGTACTATCTACTGGAGTGGAGATTCACACACGATGCCGCCGAATCAAGAGGCCAAATTATCAGAGACGAGTGCTTCCGACGGCAAGGAAGCGCACGCCACACAAAACTCGCAGGCTGACTCCACCGATGAGTCCGCGGCACCAAAGGAGGCCTCGGGAGAGCTGCCTGAGAACAGTGATGCAGCTTCCAAGGCCCGTCAAAGGAAGGAAAGATTCAAGGCCTTGCAGGCCCGTGCTGTGAGTAGAGGCCAATGAATAGCCCCGTTTACTTCTAGTCTCTCGGTCTCTAAGCCGATGTAGCTGGTGTTTCGCTGCCGTTTCCCAGACCGTGTATCTAACTCATCTCTAGAAATCTTCGGCAGAGCGTAATTTGAAAGAAACTGCCGCGGAGACCCAACGCTTAGCTACCGACCCGGCTCTCGTCTCGTCGTTATCACGCAAACATGCATTCGCCTCCCACAACCTGCTCAAGGCTGACACGGAGGCCGCCGGCGAGGACTTCGAACGCAAGCGTGCCTGGGATTGGACGGTAGACGAATCAGAAAAATGGGACAAACGGATGGACAAAAAACAACGTCACCGAGACGACGTTGCGTTCCAGGATTACACCCAGGATGCAAGGAAGGTTTATAAACGACAACTACGGGAGATGGCGCCGAATCTTGAAGGATACGAACGAGATAAGATGGCATCGATTGAGAAAGCTGCTGCTAATGGCGATCTGGAGATTGTTGAAACCAACGATGGGGAGTTGATCGCCGTGGATAAAAACGGTTCTTTCTACTCCACAGCTGACAGCGTCGGGTTTACCGACAATAAGCCTGATCGAGCCGCTGTCGATAGGCTAGTGTCGGATCTGAAGAAGGCTGAGGAGGTTCGTCTCAAGAAGAGGAGGGACCGTCGTGGGGATGATGAGGGAGATGTCACGTACATCAACGAGAAGAACAAGCAGTTCAACCAGAAGTTGTCGCGCTTCTACAACAAGGTAAGAGCCTTTGTACTTTTGTTTTATGGATTACTTGGCTAACGTTTCCGCAGTATACCACGGAGATCCGGGATAGTTTTGAGCGTGGTACTATGATATGATTTTCAAATCATCCTTTTTACTATTGTACAGTTTTGAACTGGTATCATCCAACCAGTAGGGGGGGTTGAAACAGCAGAGGTCCTGAAGTCGTCATGTAGAAGAACACATGGTTTCTCTAGCCTGAGGGACTGATGCACACGGCCGTCGACTCTTGATCATCTCCACCTTCATCGACTTCAAAGCATACTTTTCCGCCAAGCCCTCGTGGACAGAGCATCTATCTTCCTGCTATTGACTGCACCGTGCACAGACTCATCTTCCATTGCCTCAAGCGTGGCCTCGCCCACAAGGTCCACTTGGAAGGGTTTATCAACCATCGTCCCGAGGAAGCTGAGTCTGTCACCTAACAGCGCGTTGACTTGCGATCCGATAAAGCCACCAAG
Source organism: Aspergillus candidus (assembly GCF_002847045.1). Lineage (NCBI taxonomy): Eukaryota > Fungi > Ascomycota > Eurotiomycetes > Eurotiales > Aspergillaceae > Aspergillus > Aspergillus candidus. The sequence goes on along the minus strand of NW_020194028.1, from coordinate 110,261 downwards.
CGCGATGGGCAATGTGAATTTTCTGCTTGCGTCGTACATGAACGGGGGCCGCATGAAAATACTCCTTAGTTCGGGGAGTTGCGATGCAATAGCTGATTCGGCTTCGCGCTTGGTCGTGATGTATCTGCTCGGGAGAACCGGTGCTCCAGAGGCAGCTGAGATGAACACAAACGTGGGGACTTTCTCGTGGGAGGTTTCTTGTGCTAAAGCGATAGCTGCCGTTCATCCAACCGGCTCGTTAGTTTTAATTTGCTCGTACCCAAAAATCAAAGGTGTATACGAACCCGAATCCCTATTCATGAGCTCATACGTCAATTGTCCATTTCCCTCCTGGGGCTTCAATGGTTCCCCTTCTCTCCGTTGTAAAGGGTTTTGGCTTCCCAATTTTGACGAGCAAAACGCTCTTTGTAAGCCGCTAATGATCGGTTCTCTCCCCTGCACCACACCTTTATAATCCGCCTCGAGAAGGATCCCCATGCTGTGTACGACTGCCGTAGCTCCGCTGAGAAAAGATTTGTAGGTTTCCGGTCGAAGCATGTCCGCCTTGGCCCATTCCACGGATTCGGCCCAGCTCGGGCGTACGGGGGACTCTGTTACTGTATCCCATCGAGGTTCTCCGGACCGACTAACACGAGTAGTTGAGTATAGCGCATGCACTCTGATGCATCAGACTGAATCGTACCTCAAAGACGTGACCGACCAGCCACGCGCGACGGCAGACTTGCAGATTCTAGATCCTACAAGTTAACAGTTGACAGTCAGCCATCATGAACGTCATAGCTAGCAGTCTGTATTTTGTAGGCGGCTGTACACACCCAGGAATCCATTCCCGCCGGCAACAACCACGCGCCTCGTCGCCATTGTCTAGTATTGATCAGCCTGAGAGACTGCGCGACCAAAAAACAAGATAAATCAATAGCCACAACCAAAAGAAGAAGTTTAAAGGTCAGAACGACTCGTCATGATCACGAGAGCTCTGTCCCGAGCGGAATGCCCGCTTCCGGAGGCACCTTATCGCGATGTCACGTGCTTCCCCAAGATCTGCGCCGGTTCATCGATCACGACAGGACCGCATCCTTTCTATGCTCTGGCATTCAACCACCGACATCAGGTACAGAGAACACGGATATCAGAGATTTCCAACATGCCTTCCGCGGCAGGTACGAAACGGGTTCGCGTGAGTAAACCTCAGAATCACATCTAGGAGTTGGCTCACAGCTCTTTGATAGGGAACCTCAATCTTTCGACCATTCAGTATGAACCCTCCGCATCTATAGCGCCATAACAATATTATTGTCAAGAAAAGAAGAAATTTGTTCTAACAGCCACAGTCTTCGGCAGCGAGGCCCAACCCTTCGATCCCGCAAAGAAACCGTCGAACGTCCCCGCAGACCACACGCACCAGTGGCGCGTATTTGTGAAAGGCGTCAACGGCGAAGACATCTCCTACTGGCTGAAGAAAGTGCAATTTAAGTTACACGAGACCTACGCGCAGAACGTGCGGACAGTCGAGCAGCCGCCCTTCGAAGTGACGGAAACCGGGTGGGGTGAATTCGAGATCCAGATCAAACTGTACTTTGTGCCGGAGTCGACCGAGAAACCGCAGACACTATGGCACAGCCTGAAGCTGCATCCGTACGGGCCTGACGCAGAGGCCCGCAAGGAGCGCCGTGATGTCGTCATCAGCCAGAACTACGAGGAGGTCGTTTTCAACGAGCCCGTCGAGCAGTTTTACGATCTCCTGACGGGGGGGCCGGCCTCGGCGCAGCCGCAGAAGGGCAAGAGCGGGAAAAATACCAAGCAAGCGCAGCAGCCACAGCGCGGGGGACGCACGGCCGAGATTCCACTGCACGAGACCAATGACAATCCCTACAGCAGGGATACGGAGCGCAAGGAGATGGATCGGCTGGGGGACGCCACTCGCACGGTCGAGCAGATGATCAAGGAGGAGAAGCAGCGGTTGGTTGAGCGCGAAAAGAAGCTAGCTGAGCTACGCGAAAGCGAGGGCGTTCCGGCCAACACGAAGAAGAGATAGTGGCTACCCCGGACGCCCTTGTTGCGTATTTCCGACTGTCACAAACTCAAATGCGCGCTTCTCTCCCCTCCCCCCTCCTCCCGACTGTTGCCATACATACCCGTGCCACCTACCTATTATCGGCACACTCCAACCCCAAGGGACATTCGTTCCCTGAAACCCAGCGCGCAAGATGCGTGGGCATTCCACATACTACTACAAGCGCTGAGAAGCCGGTCTTCCCCGCAGCCACGAGAACATCAGCTCCATGCAGCTTGTGCTTCTCCCATGATATCAATGCTCTGGGAACTTTCTAAAACCGTTCCACGCAAGGAGCGCGAGAATCGATCAGCTGCCATGCCCTCTGTGGCGCCGATGCCTATCAACAAATACGATCCACAAATACGATTGTCTTAACTCATGACATGTCTTCATAGTTTCGTTAAAAAACTTAGAATACAAAGTTACATATATCATCTTTACGATAATGAATAATATACTCGTAGCCGACTATATCCGATACATAATTTGAGATAAATTGCGCTGGAATCCCTTCCGTATCCGCTTCCGCTTCCGTTTCCTCTCCGTTACTAGCCGGCCACGAGCTCCACGCTTGAACTAGATCTAGTATTTTTGGGGAGAATTCCATACATTTGTAGTATTAGGTTGGAGATAGAAAATCATTTAAGGCCAAAATATATTCAGTGGCTCTAGTCAAAATGCTAGTAATATGTACAAAAGTGGTATTAATGCATCATCAAGCTTGTACGAAAGAAAAAGAAAAGAAACCATGCTCGCTAAAGCAACAACATCTTAAAACCCCAAGGCTCTCAACCCTCAATCAGCATAACTAGCAGTCGCCTTCGTGGTATCACGAGTCTGTTTAAGGAAAGGAATCAAGTCTGTCCCCCCAGTGCCGTGGATTCCGCTAGTCGCATCATCAACATGATGGCTCATCTGGGAGGTGGTCGTTGTCGCCAGGTTCATCTGCGCCGGCATGCCAGTTGGAGCCTTCGTCTTCGCTGGCATTATGATGTAACGGGTAACCATGCGGATGTGTCTGTCGCGGAAGGCGCCGAGCGACATAACAGCTGCGTTGAAGGCATCCCTGACGGGGGAGTCGGCTTTGTGGCTCATGGCGTACTCACGGATGTTGGAGACGCGAGTCAGCATTTCCAAGAATCGTCTGTGAGGGCCTGGCATGTAGTTCCGCATGCCCTAGAATGAGGAGAAAATATTAGTACGTGGACGAATCATTGAGGGGTTGTTGGAGTACCCTGGGCTGGTCTTACCTGTATGTAACTATTCTTGGATGGAGACGTGGTGGACTTTGGGTCCCCAGTGGCAGAGTGTTCCACTCCCAGGAAGATATCGAAAGCTTGGATGAGAGAGCTCTGTGCGTTGCTGCCTCCACTGTACTGGTGCCAGCTTCCCTTACCCTCGCCCAAATCGTAGAATACACCATTTGGTAACCCAGCCGAGGCCATGTTTTTGCTTCCGGCTAGGTATGGACGCAGCTGGTGGTAGAATACGTTTGGCTCGCACTTTTCGTACATCCGCTCTAGCAGTACACCAAGGTCCCGCAGCCCTGTGTTGAATTGGTCAAGGAGAATCCTCACTCGGTGAGCATCGTCAACAGCCGCAGCATGGATTGCATCGAGCATGGACAGAATCAATGGTGCGCCTCTGGCTTCGATGGCATCTGACACCATGAAGAACCATTCTTCATCTTTGGTCCCGGTGAATGAGGCAGTGACGGATAGGTTGTCTGGATCCGTGAGATCGGTATCAGGGCTTGGGGTCGCGAAGTTCCAGAGGTTCAGAGCAGCGTAAGTGGCACACGGAGGGAGTTCGAGGTGATTCGAGACGTCTATAAACGGACATGCGATAGAAGGTGGTAGTCGCTGGGTAATCGTTAGTATCTATGATCCTGAGATTTAGAAGACAACCATACCTCTTTCGGCTGTTCGCCTCCCCAGATGTAGGCATGAGTAAGATAAGCGAGTAATACATATGCCCTCCGCCATTCGGGCTCACTCTGGAGATGTGATGTCGAAAGGACCGGGAGTTTGTCAATGACCTCCCTTGCAGTCCTATTTCGAATATGCGTGGGTAATTCACCCACGATCTGCTCCCACGGCGAGAAGTAAGAGCAATTTAACTTGCGTAGTGGAACTGTATCCGGGAGGAATCCATTCCGCAGAGAGATGTGATATTTGTCGAGAATGATCTCAGGCGTGGATAACATGGTTACAATGGTCAACAATGTCTTGGTCAAAGAATGATAGAGATTGTACGACGGTACAAAACCCCGGAGGTCTCTTATACAGGAGGCGCTACATCAAGCCGAAGCAAGCCGGATCCATCCCGGGTTTCGGCCGGATGTCACGACCAGGAGACCGGACGGTAACATCATACCACGGGAAAATAAGATCCAGTGTGGAGAAGATCTCTCACTGTCAATTGGATTGTCGAGTGTAAACCAAGGATTAGGCTTCGTGCAAGTGGAGACGGAACTGGGGGCGAGGGAGAAAGAGCCATGGAGTGCTTTCCATGATAGAGACACGGATCCTGGGGACGGAAGCGGGTGAGCGATCCGGATCCGCCACCACCGACGCCGGCCTGAAGCGGATTGGCCCCTCTCCATAACGGTGCTACTTAAGTCAGCTTACCAGTAGAGAGTGTTTCCAGAGACTTCAACCGAGTTGATTGTTTGTTTCCAAGGATATTCACAAACCACTTCACAATGTCGAAACCGGTGTTTCCAGCTGAGGCAGGGACGAAGGAATATGCTGCAGCTCTCGACGCCGCCGACCAGCTTGCGGGGTTCCGGGAAAAGTTCATTATACCCTCGAAGGCCAACATCGCTACCAAAAAGCTAGCGAAGCCTGGTAAGAACCTCTTTTGGGTATTTACCTTCTTGGATACTTGTACTGATCAATCGCAGGCCTCTCACCCGAGCCATGCATCTACTTTTGCGGCAATTCCCTGGGTATCCAACCCAAGGCCGTGGCAAAGTATCTGGAGGCACAGCTAGATACGTGGGCATCCATTGGAGTGGGTGGTCACTTCACTGACATCGAGGATTCCCCGTTGAAGCCATGGCAATTGCTGTCCGAGCAAGCGGCCGAGTCGATGTGTAAAATCGTCGGCGCACAGCCGGAAGAAGTCACGGCAATGGGAACCCTGACCGCAAACCTACACATGTTGCTCGCGAGTTTCTATAAACCAAGTGCGACTAAGCACAAGATTCTCCTGGACTGGAAGGCTTTCCCTAGCGACCACGTATGTTTCACCATGCAATTAATTGGCTCGTATAGGCGCTAATTCTGCCATAGTACGCAATTGAGTCCCATATCGCCTGGCATGGCCTTGATCCCAAGGACTCTATGGTACTCGTTGGACCCGAAGAGGGCGAATATGAGATTTCCACAGACAGGATCCTGTCTTATATCGACAAGCATGCTGCAGATGCTGCCCTCATCCTCCTTCCTGGGATCCAGTACTACACGGGACAGTTCTTCGACATGCCGAAAATCACGGAATACGCTCACTCACGAGGCCTTGTAGTTGGCTGGGACTTGGCCCATGCGTACGCCAATGTCATCCTCAAGTTACACGACTGGGACGTGGATTTCGCAGCCTGGTGCACTTACAAATACGGCAATGCTGGGCCAGGCGCCATCGGCGGTCTTTTCGTCCACGAGAAGCACGGCCGCGTTGATTACAGCGAGGGAGAGGATGCCCCCAAGTTCCGGCATCGTCTGACGGGATGGTATGGTGGAGATAGGTCCGTGAGGTTCAAGATGGATAATAGTAGGTCTCCCCTATTTTGGAACAAAGTTTGTTGCAAAACCGCTTACACCTTTCAAGAGTTCAAACCAATCCCGGGGGCAGGAGGTTTCCAACTGTCCAATCCGTCTGCAATGGACCTTTCGGCGCTTTGCGCATCACTTTCCGTTTTCGACGAGACGTCCATGGCAGACCTTCGAAAGAAATCCGTTCTATTGACGGCGTATCTTGAGTACCTGCTACTAAAGGATACCACTGACGAGACTCGTCCATTCCGCATCATCACACCCGCCGATCCTGAGGCTCGGGGCGCCCAGCTCTGCCTCTTGCTTAAACCAGGCCTGCTGCAAGGTGTCGCGGAGAAATTGCAAAATGCGAGCGTAATATGTGACAAGCGAGAGCCTGGTGTGGTGCGCGTCGCCCCTACTCCACTATACAATACGTTTACCGAGGTATGGACGTTTGTGAAGATATTCCGGGACGCCCTGGAGCAATAATGTACTACGCCCAGGGCCGTTGCCGGCTGAGGCAGCGCACCATTGGTCACTAGCAGGAGGCAGGTTTTTTGGCCCTTGTTTATGTGTATATAATGTATTCTAGAAATTCCCAAAACCCTCGCGGTTGTCACCTGTCCGTAGGAACTCCTGGCCTTGAGAGAAAAAGCTCGTAGCAAGAATTGAGAACTCGTCAGCCAGCAGGTCGGTAGGGCGAGGCGAGCCCATCGATGCTGTTGTGCCCTGTGGCCCGGCTAGGAAAGGGATCTGCAGTTCATGGTTCGAGCTAGGGGTATACGCCACTCCCTGCTCCGAGTTGATGCGAGTGGGCTCGGGTAGTGGCGACGTTTGCGATACCTCAGCAGTAAAGGCAGGTGGTTCGCAGTATAGCGAGTCACCAAACATTCGCCGTGCCGAGTCTCCGTCGCTGTTGGAGGAATATTCGAGGATCTCCCAAAAGCGGGAGAGGTCTATCAGTAAGCTCTTGTTTTGGGCTCCGGACTCAGGTTGGTAGGATGCAGATACGGCGCCTTCTAGCATCTGCAGCCTATCTGCCTTTAGGTTTGACGACTAAATTAGCAAAGGTCATCGAGCCATGAAAAGGGCTTCACGTTACCAATTTAGCCATGTGTGGCCATTTTTGTCCGAGCGTCTGTACAAATCTGACGCACTTTGTAAACCGCTCGCGCTTTTCTTCGCGGATAACGATTTTCTCGGTGAAACTCAGCTGGAGTTCAATGGTAGCTACCACTGCTGCACTGTATCCCAGCAATGGATCCGAAACAACGAAGGACTTCTCCTCGAAGTAATTGATAAAGTGAATGATCCAAGTGGTGTGGGATGAGATCAGATCAGAGGTATGCTGTAGGAAGATCTCAGGTATTGAGCTTCGAAAATTTCTGAGACTGAGAGATAGAAGGAGCGGATGGTTCAGTAGGCATAGGTTCGTATGGTAGAGGAATTGGTTCAAGAAAAAGGGGCCCCAGTAGGCTCTATTTTCTTGGAGTTCCTCGGGGGTTCTGCCGCTCAAATTCACAGACTTGAAGCGGTGGATATATGGCATGTGCGTCTCCAGGTCCATCTGAAGCGTTATAATTTTGGAATATTCCGACTGGGCTGACCAGGGTGGTATCTGGCTTGGTTTCCCATGACGACTGACATAGCGCGCAGTCTTCGCAAACACTTCGCTGAGTATTATGACATAGGCGATTATGCCTTGGTCTTGTAGATCTGTTGACCGGCTAGCATCGGGGGCGTTATTTGATGGACTGATCAGGGGCGGCACGCTGGGACTTTCCGGGAACGGAGGGAAGCTACTATCTCGACTATCGGCATAGTCGAATTCGGTACCATGAAGACGCTTCAAAAGACAGATACTCCAAAAGCAACGTCGGCGCTCTTCGCGTGTCACGGAGGAAATATTAGCATTAGATTCCAGGCCTAGATTAGCACACTGTGCCAGATTCATGGCAAGACTGCTGTGGATGTTTGAGCGATGCGTATCGCCACCTAGGTATCAAAGTTAGGGTTTTTAACATATATCATCTTGTGCATAACCTTACTAGTGAAATCCACGAGACTCAAGAGACATAAGGCCTGCAATGTCGAAAGTTCAACCGGGCCTTCAGAGACTCTTTTCATGACCAAGCTTCTAGCCACCTCCGTATAGCCATTGATTCGTGCAATGAGATCATTCACGTCTAGATACTGATCTTCTGCAAATCGGATGCTGAGAGCGAGTATAGCGTAAATGATCTCAGGGTCGCGGGTCCCAAGACTCTCGAGGAAGCTACCCCTATGGAATAGAGGAAGCGGCTGGGATTCACAATACGACAAGTAGAGTTCCGCTATAGAGACTACTTTCGCCCACGCAGGAAGAGGCGTCAGCGAGTTGAGTCGTGCAGACGCGGCCGAGCCACCTATAACAGGTGGTAGTGTTGAATCTGACGCTGCCAGATTCTGTCCTTGTGGCCCATGGTTCTGCTTGCTGCACATAAATAAGTAGTGCCCTAACGAACATGGAAGCCGGGGAAGCATGGATACCCTAACGCATCAAGCAGTTTGCCCATTTTCGACTCAATGCTTCCTAGTCGATGCTCCTATGTAGCAACCAGTAAGCTAACACGGACTACACAGGAGCTGCCGCCATGCTCCCATGATGAGCCTTACCAGGAGATGAGAAGCCCCCAACTCGGCAGGGAACGCCGCGGCCGAGTCTTCCAAAGGAGCGACATTATTGACTGACGATGTCCTTCTTTCCCCTGCGTACTCGCATTGTTGACGTAGACGTGCGCAGAGGGAGCAAATCGGCTGCTCTCCAGGGCACTTTGCTTTTTTACGTCTTTCGGGCATTAGCAATGCTCTACGCGGGTAGATGTTGGGGCAACTGACCTGCAAGGTTCACAGGCTTGTCGCACTCTTTTCGCCGGCCTTTCACTGGTTTCACGGTCCATACTCTTCAAGGCCACTTGGACAGGTTCTTGTAGAATACCTGTTCGAATGATCCAGGTTCATATAACCGGGTCGCGTACCGAGGTATGCAAAAACGAAGCGAGAGGCTCGGGACACAACGGTACCCCTATGTATTAGATATGCTATCATGTATAATCCCTTCCATAATATCACGGTTCCAATAATATCGCCGGGGATGACTCCTCTCTGAGGTAAGGAAAGTACTTCGAAGGATGTACCAAATGAAAAGGTATATTGGCAGCAGCACAAGACAAACGTATAATACATGACTAAGCAGATATGCTGGGGGAGCCAATCAGAGCGACGGTAGAGGGAATTATTTCCATTTATTACGGATAACTAACCTATTGTGTTTGTAATTCATAGCAGATAGATGGGAGACTTTATAGTAGTTTGCAGTGATATATCTATGTTACTCAGTATATTGAGCCTATCAATGGACTTTTGAGAGGACCGTCCTGGTGGAATTGCTTTTCTGAACTGCTCTGCTTCACGCCCAATAGGCGTTACGGAAAACTTGATGACATCAGAAAATTCATCCGGGATCAGGCCATAATCAGCCCATTTCTCAGGTTACGAGACAGAGCTGAGGGAGCGTCTCCAGAGATTTGGCAAAGCAAGCTGCGAACAAGGAGTAAAACGAGGGAAACAATTCACGCATTGATTCCTAACGTATCTTATGTACAACGTCGAAATTCTCCCTCGTAACTAAACGACCACAAATCCTAGAGATACACCGCCAATTAATCTTGAACATGCTGTTTTGTATGGTAGAACAGGTATGAATTAGGCGAGGAGTCTATCTAATCCTTGCCGAACCAGGTCTTGTGGCCCTATTCCTGGGGTTAGCACGGGAGGCTCTGGAGCGGGCGCATGGGCACATTGGTCCCCAATGCGGCCGTTCAAGCTTAAATCAGTACTTACAAAAACCATGCGGCCCATAGCGTAGGTGGTGGCTAGAGAACATTAGTCCCAGTATACATACCATGAGAGGATTCAATCAGGAACTCACCAATGCCCAGGCCATAGACGGAGATAAGGTAGGGGTACATGACGAACTTGCTGCGCGAGGTCTGCACGGTGTGAGTATATTGTCCTTTGGCAAGCTCGGTCGTCCCAGCGAGGAGGGTGTCCGAGTTTCGGTCAACTGACCTTCCACCACTGGCGCTTGCCGTCGTGATGCTGGAAAAGACGCTGGTAATGGGGAACACGGTTCTCACGGAACATGAACCTAAAGCAGGCAGAGCCCAATGATTAGCAATTGAATGCGAATGATAGTGTCGAAACCACGCAATGGACTCAATTGAGCGAGCAATCAAGCCATGGACCGGGGGGCCCTGCCATTCCCGAGGGGACCACGCAGACCCGGTGGAGGAACAATTGGGAGTTTATCCAGGAAGAGAACATACCCAGCGAGGCGGGGGGCGGTGCGGAACATTTTGACGGTGTCAAAGTGCGAACGAAGGAAGCTGTTGGGAAGCAAAAGCGACGGTGACGGTGGGAAGACCAGGAGCAATGCTGAATCGATGTCGTGAAGTGTGGACCCGCCGGAACTTGAGGGATCACGTGAGATCCCTCATGCTTCCGCCTTGAGATGGCTTAGTCAGTGGGCTGTCGGTCTAACCAAAGCCGGCTTAGTGTGCAGGCGGTGTCGTGAAGAGTCCGCGGGATCAATAATATCATGAATCCATCCAGGTACAAACAGACAGAACTGTCCCTTCCCCCGTCCACTCTTTATGATTTTCCTTTCTATACGTCGATGCATTTTCTCGGATAGGGTGCTAGGGGAGAAGGATGCTTAACTATCCTTTGACACTCTTGCTTCTCTCGTTTCAACACCCATGCGACCGGCTCTTCTTCGACTCTTGAAGAGGCCTTCAGCTCTCCCGGTTCTCGACTCCCTGATTTCGAGCCCTGTTGGAATTGAACGATTGGACTCGGGGCTTCAAATCGAATGCCTTCGGTGTCATTCGCGGAACGAGCGCCCAAGTAATGACACCCAAAATGGGGGGCCGAACGACCCCGTCCACAGCAGACTCCGTCCACGATCGACGAAACCACCCCCGAGCTTTCGCGTCTATGAAATCCAGTCGGCGCAGAAGGAGCCGACCCGATCGAGCGAATTAAATGATCCGGCTGCTACACATGACACCGAAAACGCGCGGGTTCCCATCGGATTGCTGCCGGAAAGACTGGACTACGAGTCGGACATCGGTCACACGGATGACATGGGGACACGAATGGTCGACGACCAGACGCATAAGGATAACTTTCTACTCTGGGAAGAATTGCTTCGGTACAGGCAACGGCACTATGGGGATAAGGGCACGTTGGATATATGGGAGGGTTTGATGGCCCGCGTGGGTGATGTTGAATTGCCGGTGGTCGGCGAAAAGGCCGACCTCTTCTGGCAAAGTTTCGTGGATGTGGGCCTGAAGCGAGAGCCAATGTTAAGGGAGCTGGTCTCTTATTCTCTGGCACTATTCGAGAAAACGGGCAGACGGTGGCGCAATCTTTATGAAAGTGTCGTTGGAGGATTCATCAAACGAGGGATGACGCAGCAAGCTCTGCACTGGCACAAGAAGCTTCAAACCCCCCATCTAGATGGCCCCGACGATGTTCTGCGGGTTCTCGAGCCCGCGATTGCCCTTTCTAGCCAACATAAACACCAAAGTGTCACTCCAGGCAAAATGAAACGGGGCGCTCTGTCTCCCGGGTTCTGGGCGTTCCGAAGTATTTGCAGTACGACCGACGGCCATCAAATCTACGGACGTGTCATATCTGCGCTATTGCGGCATGGACTTTTCGAGGATGCACTGTCGATGCATAAATTCCTCATCCAGAGGGACGATCATCCGCAAGACTACGAAGAACTCCAGCCACTGCTGGATTACGCCAAGGAAAACGGGCCATGGACATTTTCCGAGAAACTTCACAGTTACGCAGCGGACCGTTTCCCTGACCAGAGCGAACCAGCGGAAGAGTCTCCGGGTGTTGGCGTCGAGGCTGGACCTGAGGATAAGCCACTCAAGGATGACTTCGGCGCGCGACTTTTCGCTACGGGAGCACTGGCTTTTGAGACGATCGTCTCAGGCCTGCAGATGTTCGGCGTCTCAGCCATCGGCCCTCACTCCCTTCGAGAGATGGCCGTCAGAGCTCATGGCAGCCAAGATATACTCGAGAAGCTTCGTCAGCTGCAGAATGCAGGAATCTCCCTTGGAGACTCGGTCTTTGCCCGTCTCCTTCGCAGGCTAGCCACTGAGAATCGGGAGATTCTCCTATCCGACCTGATCCACAGCGACCAACACCCCGACGTGCTCGAAGATTCCCACGTGCAAGAATCGTTATTAATATCCTCCTATATGGCCCGCGAGTGGCGCTTGTACCACCTGACGTTGGCGGTTCTGGGTGAGATTCCCGACGTCCGGTCTGACCTGCCCAGTCTCCATTTCCGCAAACACATCGCCGCCGGCGAATGGTCTCAGGCGTCGAAACTCGTCGACGAGCTGACATTGCGAGGCCAGACCCTTAGCCAAGAAAGCATCGATTTCTTGATAGCGCAGGTGCTTACCCCGCGCAAACCAGGGGCTCGACCCCCTCAGTCGAGGGGTCTCCCATCTGACCAGGAAGTGACCTTGGTCTCCCGCATCCTCCAGCGCGTCGCGTCTACGGGCGTGTCTATACCCACCGACCTGTGGGTTGAGATTCTGAAACGGTACGGGATGACCAACCATTGGGATGAGCTCCACGACTGCTGCCTCTGGTTGGCTCGCCACTATTCCTGTCGCTCTCCGCACGTGGATACCTCCCGAGTCCCGATGCTCCCCGAGAGGTCACACTCCGGGGTCCACGCAGGGTCCGGAGCCCACGCAGGGTCCCGGGTCCAGAGCATCCGGCAGCTGCAGGACATCTTCGACCGACACATGCAGGCGGCCATCGTCGCATGGGGGTTCCGGATGCGGATCTCCACCCAGTCCAAGAAGACATATAATCCGTCGGGCACTCCCGAAGGGGAGCTTGTGCCCTGGGTCCGCGGTGTCGTGCTCCTGCGAGAGCTAGGGGATAATGGCGTGGAGCTTCGCCCCGGCTGGATTCTCCGGGCATGTCGGCAACGTCTGGCGGTTCTCTACGGAGGAGCCCGCCATTCCGGCCGGCGCATGAATCGAATGCTCCGGCGCGAGAACCCATACAGCGTCGAGCGGGTGGTGAACGATCTCAACCGGGCGTGGGGGGAACCGGCCTTGATCCAGCATCGGGGAGGGAAATCACTCCAGGAACTGGTGAATCCCCCATTGTCGAATGTGTCCCTGCACCGGTCCCATCGCACCATGTTGAACCACGCGCGATACCGTGAGCCGGCATCTGTCCATCTCAGGTGAGGAGACTGTATATAGTGTATTATATTGGTTGGGGAATTTAGTGTATGAATATGTATGTGTGATTCTCACTAGTTCTAAGGTGAATGTAATGAAATCTATTCGTCTCTCCTCCCTGTCTGACAATGAAGAACATCAGCGGACGCTTATATACCAGAATAAATAGATCAGACTGGAGAACCAGTCTAGCTGATAAATTAATCAGGTCTATTGTTTTTGTATAAATACCATGTATAGTAAGTAGACAAATAGAAATTATTATTATATCCTTCTTTACCTCGACGGATTTGTTCTGTGAGTAGCCGCACAGCTAACTCAGTAGAGCGGTTCCCCACAGGCTCTTAGGGATCCGGTACGTCTATAGCGCCATCCCATGGGCCAGTCCTGGCGACGTGGCCCATATATGAAGACAATCGAGGCCTTGTATGGCCGGGTAAACAACACAGGCCTAAGCTCGCATCACTTGTGGCCATATCAGCTGGAGAGTCCATTTATCTGGCGTTCAGGGGGGGCGCCTTTTCGCCTCACTTCTTTCACTAGTAGATCAACACTCACATAATCAATGAGGATTATAGGTGATTTACTATCTTCTACAAACTGGCTGTTGAGGCTATATAACCCTGGTTAGTTGAGGTGTTTGGGTGATATATTTATGGAAAAGAATAGGGAAATGAATGTCATATCGCGGGCCATGAAGATAAGAGTAGCGGTAGGAGCATGTTTAATACGCTAAGAATGCTATGGTTCTGACTGCTATTTATTTTCCAGATTTGAGACATTAAAAAAAACCACCTGCACAGTTGTATCGTCTCGTAGACGCCGGGAGGATGGAGGGCTGAAGGCAAGTCGGCCGGCTATCAACTCGTGATGATTTCCACCAAGGGAATTACGCACCAGATGCACAGCGGCGTTGTCATCTTGGACTGTTGTTCTCTCCTCCACAAACTTCCAACTCACCCCGTTCCAAAATCGACCAAAGTCGAATGGTTCATAAGTCGGCTCCAGGCTGCTGTTTCTCTTCTCGGCTGCTCCCGATTCTAACCATTTCCCTACTAGGTCGACTGCCTGATGATTGGAGAGCATATCCCATAAGCCGTCTGTTGCCATGATCAGAAAAGAAGGTTGCCCAGGGTCGATTTTGGTGCTTGTCACAACCGGTTCAGCCGTCAGATATGGTGGCGTTCGGATGTCGTAGCGTGGTGTCAGAGGTGGTGGACCATAGAATCTCCGCTGTATATCCTGCTGGAACTCCAAAGGCCATTTCCACTGACAATCGCCAAAAGCTCGCGAGACCATAATCCCGAGCACTCGTCCATTTTTGACGATGTCTTCTTCACCCGGGTGCTCCTGATGGAGCCTGGCGATCTCCTCTTTGTTTTTGCCAGTCTGGTCTACTGACAATGGAATTGCTTCCCATGTGCCGTCCGGCCTTTTCTGCCCCAAGACTGCCCTCGAATCGCCGGTACACGCCACATGCAATGTGCTTGTGATAGAATCGTACATAGACAGCAAAGCGCATGAACCGGCATAAGCGGGGGCTAATTTCTTTACCTTCTCTTGCAACGGTTCTTCGCTCTGAGACGTATCTAGGGCTGTTTTGATGATGGAATCGTCGAGGCTCACGAACCCCTTTATGATAGCGCGCTGCACTGATTCCTCGGATAAGGAATCTTCGTTTGAGGGTGGTTTGACTTGGCTCAAGCTGTGAAGGACGAAAGGCAGGAGCTGCTTCTTCAGCAAATCTGCTGTTTGCCAGCCTGAATGACCGTCAAAAACAGCCCAGGCCATCCACTGATTACCCTCGTTCCATGGTGAAGGAAGTTTACCATGGGTGGACTGGTCCTCGCATGGGCTATTGGAAGCTAATTGAGCACCATCGTATCTGCTGACGCCGGCAACGTTTCTGACCAGAAATGAATATGCTCCTTGCGATAGGATATGTGTCACTTGGTCTTTAGAAGGACCCGGCTCAACGCCCCAGTGCTCAGCTGGAGGACTCTCAAGATGTGGCACATCGTCGCGGGCCGCATCGTTGCGGGTAGATACCAACCACCAAAGGCCTGGTGTACTGACCACACTGGCAATCGCGATGTATCTCATCAAGCTCGAGGATGAGCCAGAGCCTGCGCCAGAGCCTGAGCCAGAGCCAGAGCCAGAGCCAGAACCCTTGGTTGAATAGGAATTCTTGGCCCAAGTTCGTGAGATTGATGTTGTGGACACGCGGAGACGCATTCGAGTCACACCCAATAACAGCATTGTTGCTAGAGTGCGATTGAAGAGGGGAGGGGGCGAGTATAGCAAAGAGCACGGACGAAGCTCGAAGATTCGTTCTCTCAATGCGATTATGGGAGAAATTGAGACTGCATGGTTGCCTCCTCAGCTCGGACAGGGGGAAACGGATTGCGTAAGTTGTCACTTAAACGGAGTATCAATAGATACAGCCCGACTCAGTCCGACTCCCCATTGTCTTCAGGTATCACGTGTTCTTTACGATAATCAAAAGAATTATCATTTCGAAGCTTTACATACCTCAGGAATGACAATAGTGATATTCTCTATAGAAGTAGTACTCTAGGTGAAGCCCCAGTATTAGTGGACTAGAGTTGGACTATAGAAAATCGAATAATTATACTTCTATAATAGAAAACCCCGGAGTAAACCGAGTGATAGCGGCAGGTCATATCGAAGACACCTATATCTAGAGTTGTCTTGTTCTTTGTTTGTTGGGCGATCTTACGCTCAGCTAGGAGTACCTACTTGAGAAACTATCATCTTTATTCGTCTATCACCTATACTTATCGCATCTATTGACGGACTTTGTGATTCACACCTCGACGGGCGAGTAGCTCAAAGTATTCATAAAGGCAGCGCTAGTATCCATTATATGTATGTTTAGTATAGAACCCTATGAGCATGATACCTTCAAACTGTACAAACATCCCAAGACCGCGCACCAGACCATCCACGCGACCGTTGAATGAGGAGATGCAAGAGATACGTCAGCTGCAGGTGTCAGCAATAATCACCACCTCAGTCTGCTGTACGATGTCAACCCAACTAGTGTCAGTAACTATTTAAGTATAGAGGAGGTAATAGGTATCCATATTCCATTGATGTGGTGAGGATGGGAGCCTGGGGCAACGGGCGGTAAGCAGCGGCGGTAACCATACGCCACCCTGTAATAAGACGGTAATAAGACAGCCGCTGAGGCAGGGATCGACCGTTAATGCATCACTCCAGGGAGCCTGATTGTAAAGACAATACGTTCTAAGAATAAGTCCAGGCAACGCGGCCCAGACTCCACCTCGGATGCAGCCACCAAATCCCATTCATCCACCGTCCGATCGACGCAGTCTCCAACCTATCTCATCCTCTGATCCTCATGGTCGATCGTGTTGGGTTGCCTGGGAATTCATAATTAAGACAAATGACAATAAAAATAACAATAATGACTCCAATGAGTGGGGTTTGTTTCTCAACCTCCGGGCTGTGTTTTTCGCTGACGTGAATGGACTGTTTTCCTTTTCTAATTCTCTTTGTTTTTATATCAGCTCTTGTGTCATTCTTGATTCTTCCTGTGACACTTCATTGCTATTATTATTATTATTACTCTCTCTGAAACATCTGGTGTCTTTGGTTCCTCCCCTTTGGACCCATACTTTCTCCCCACGAGGGTCCAGCCAACTTGACAAGTACCCTTGCTCGTCATTTTTCTCTCCTCATCGCCGCTTCATTTCCCTTTTCTTTGATTTCACATCCCTCGTGCATCCTGCAATAGATCGATATTGTTCACCATAGAGTATCATATCAAAGCGAGCCACTCACCATGCTCGGACTCGGCGTCTTAGCCCTCCTCCCCTTCGCGGCGTCCAAGGCCATCTTCTCGCGCCAGACAGCTTGCAACAATTCTCCCGACCTGTGCGACAAATCCTATGGCGAGATTACCCATCTGGGGGCGCATGATAGCCCGTTCGTGCGGGATGCCTCGACGAGCTACTCGACGTTTGGGAATCAGTGAGTTGGATACCCTGGGACTCTGGCGCAAGATTCGTGTGTATTGACTGTCGCAGGTACTTCGACACGATCGTCCAACTCGACGCTGGCGTCCGGATGGTCACGGCCCAGGTTCACAAGGAAAGCGGAGAGTGGCACCTATGCCATTCGCTGTGTGAAACCATGGACGCAGGGAAACTGAGCTCGTGGCTGGGGAAGATCAAGAAATGGCTGGATGATAATCCCAACGAGGGTATGTGCTGACTGGACCCGACCTTCCACTTGGTGGAAATTTGAATCAATCATGCTGACTTTCGGGTGACAGTGGTGACAATCTTACTGGTCAACTCGGACGACGCAACGGCGAGCGACCTGAACTCGGAATTCGACAAGGCCGGTGTCGTCAAATACGCCTACAAACCGACGTCGACAGCCGCCCCCAGCTCGTGGCCCACGCTGCAGAAGATGATTGACGACGGAACGCGGCTAGTGACATTCATCTCGTCGTTGGACAGCAACGCCGGTGCGCCGTACCTGATGAACGAGGGAGACTACATCTGGGAAAACGACTACGACGTCAAGTCGCCGTCTCAATTCTCGTGCACACCCAAGCGACCCAAGGAAGTCGCCAACAACGTAGCGACCGCTAAAGCCTCGAACCGTCTTCCCATGCTCAACCACTTCCTGTACGCCGGATCCTCAGGCGTCATCGACATCGAATACCCGAACGCGACCTACGTGTCGACGACGAACGCGCCGAGCGGCGGCGCGGGAAACCTCGGCGACGCCGCGAAGAAGTGCAAGGGCGAGTGGGGCCAGTCGCCGTCCTTCATCCTGGTGGATTTCTTCAACAAGGGCCCCGCCATCGACACGGTGGACGACCTCAACGGCGTGAGCAACGCCGTCGGCCGCAAGGACCTGAAAGACGCGGAGAAGACTAGCGACGCGTCGACGTACCACAATGTGTTCAAGGGTCTGGTCGACGTGGTCCAGAAAGCCAAGACGGGAGGCCATCCCAGCATGGGCGAATGGGTCTGGGCTGGTGGAGATTGGGGGAGCCTCGGCGGGGGGATTGCCGTATAGATACTTATCTTTTTTTTTTCTGTTTTCTTTGTTCTTTGTTAAAGCGGGAAGCTTGATTGATTTCGGTGGCAAGGAATATAGCGTTGCAAGAGGCTTTCCTTCCTTGTGTGATATTTTGTTTTGGCTTGTTTTATTTCGATTACCTTGTGATACATATACATGGCAGGGACAGACCGCATCGGACCGGCGTTGCAGGGTTCGTGATGATTTACGGACGACATGATGATTTGTTTAGTGTATAGTTGAATGATATTAGATAGTTATCTACCATGTTGGAACCATTACTCCTCCCGACCCAGTAACTCACGCACCTTATCCACCTTATCCTGGAAAGACTGTTCCTTGTCGATTCTAGGCAGATCAGGTCTAGTCAGCGGGTGTACCAAGGGTATAAACACAATCGCAAAAAGTAAAAAAAACCACAAAATGAACACAGAGGAATAAAAAAAAAATAGAGAGAAAGATACCTCGACCCAACCCGAATATCCGTCTGAATGCGCACAATCCCCTGCTGATGCAAGATGGTATGCGCCTGGCCGATAACCTGGAGAACGCGATCCCAGGATCCTTCTACATTGTATTAATGATAAATTAGATTAAGGGTCAGTTGACTATCATCCCACGGAAATGCATATGAATATTATATGTATGAACCAATAAAAATGACAGGAGAAGGGAAGGAAAAAGGAGGGAGGGATACCGATAGTGGTTCCGGCAGAGTGCATGACGTATTTTACACCGGAGGACTCAATGAGTCGCTGGACGTCGGCGATCTGGGCGGAGACGGAGGGGGAGGAGGTTCCGATCTGTTTGTTATTAGTGAGTTTAGGTTACTCATTACTAGGTAGGGGAATTTGAACGGGATTGTGGGAGACAGACTGGGATGAGGCAGAAGTCTGCAACGCAGTGGGTGGGGGTCGGGATGGATGTCATTTTGGAGTGTGGTATTGTAAAAGATGGATGAATGAAACAGCTGAATTGAATTATGGATATGAAGGTGGAATGGATGGTGGAAGTTGGAGGATCGGAGGGAAGGGAAGTGGCATGTGGTGGAGATGGAGTGGAGTGAGTGAGCGAGTGAGTGTGGGGTGTCCGACAGGTTTGTTATCGGCCTACTCCGTAGTACGGAGTATATAGGAGGAGTATCAAATATTGTCTTCCAAAGTACCTGGGTACTGAAGTATATAACAGTAGTACATAGTAGTACTGGCAGTATAGGATATATGGTGTTCTCAACTCAGTCTAGAGACAATAGGCAGAATCATGAGATCAAGTACTGTTCGCTTCACCCGCTGGATATCCCCATCATGGTATTATGGCATTATGGCATCTAATCCTTAGCCCACGTCTACAAATCATACCGTATATAATCAAAAAGACACATACATACCAAGCTCGTCGCTGCTGATATCCCTGCCCGGCATATCGCGCCTGCGGAAACGTATACTGATCTGACAGATCATCCGGATCGCGCGCGGGCATCAACAAAGCACAGTCAGACCACCATTCTCGGAGATATTGACAGATCCGGTGGAGTCGGGACATGTCTGGGGGTTTTCAAACGGACAGAAGAAGCCAAATGGAGTGGTGGTGGTTTGGAATCTGATAAGATGGATGGTGGTGATGACGTGAGAATGAAGTCATTTCCACTGGGGATCTAGAGCTGGTTCTAGGGTTCAATGGGTCTATGTTACTAGGATAAGCCTTTTGAGTAGATCTATAAATGATGTCGCACTGTGAACCATGATAGATCGATCATGTTTTGGCTAGATGGCAGCCGAATGATAGACCGGGGGTATCAATTAGGGCTTGAAACGTGTACGACCTCCTAGTATCTACTTGGATACAGAAGGAAGGACTGGGATTAACAACATCGATCTTTCCTCTTCCCTCCTATCCTATCTTAGATATAAGATAGAAGCTCTCCAGACATCATGAAGCCTCTCAACCCAACACACTCTTTACCCTCACTCTTTAACTTAATATACCAACATCCTTACCCACAGTCTTTACCCACAGTCTTTACCATCCTTTGACAGGAACAATCACAATGTTCACTCATTTCAAACCCATCACCCTGGCGGTCTCCCTCCTCACAGCCCTAACAACAGCCTACTGCATCCCCATCAACTCCGGCAGCACCATCCACACCAAAACTTTCCCCTCCCCCAGCAGCACCGTCTACCCCAGCACCGTCCCCACCACCAGCGGCACTGTCCGCCCCAGCTCTGTCCCCACCACCAGTAGCTCTGTCCCCTACGGCGTCATGATCCAGCAGTGCACCCAGCCGGGCGTCATCGCCCTCACCTTCGACGACGGGCCCTTCACCTACACGCCCGCGCTGCTCGACATGCTCGCCGAGTTCGGCGCCCACGCTACCTTCTTCGTTAACGGAGAGGGTACGAACTTTAAGTATGCGGACTACGCGGCGGTCATGGCGCGCATCGTGGATGAGGGACATCAGATTGGTTCTCATACGTATGTCTCTCTACCTTCCTTACCTTCCTCTCAGCATAACATCAACGAAAACTACTAGACTAAAAGAATGAGAAGAAAGAAAGAAGAGAAAAAAAAAACTAACGAACCCCAGCTTCTCCCACGCCCACCTCACCTGGATCTCCCCCGACGCCGTAACCGAAGAAATGACTACCCTCGAGTCCACCTTCCAGACCAACATCGGCCGCATCCCAACCTACATGCGCCCGCCCTTCCTCGAAGTCGACGACAGCGTGCTCTCCACCCTGACCGACCTGGGCTACCACGTTATCGGCACGGACCTCGACACCAAGGACTACGCGAACAACAACCCGAGCAGTATACACAACAGCGTTGAGCATTTCCGCCAGGGTCTGGACGCGGGGGGGTCGATTGTGCTGGCGCATGATGTGCATGAGCAGACGGTTGAGGTGTTGGCGAGGGAGATGTTGACGATGGTTCAGGAGAGGGGGTTGACTGGTTAGTTCCTTTTTCTTTTCCCCTTTTCTTCTGTCGTTTTCAAATGAAGACGGTGTGCTAACCGGTGCCGTTGCAGCTGTCCCTGTTGGCGAGTGCCTGGGTGATCCGGAGGGGTCGTGGTATAAATAGATGCGGGATAGATGTGTTGCTTGGGTTCGTGGGCAGGTGAGGTACCTTTGATAGGTACCTCCTATTGTTACATTATTCTTCTTCTTCCTGGAACCATTATATATTCTTATTGCATTGAAAAGGACACTCCTTTTGATTCTGTTTCTTCATTAACAGTGTAATTAACAGATCCTCACCAGAGGACAAGTAGCAATACAGTATACACGAATAGTAACAATCAATCATCATACACACCTGTCGTGGCTTTCCTTTCCTTCTTTTTCCTTTCTTGCCGTTCCCCTTTCCTCCCACGTCCGAAGCTCTTCCATGCAACATCCACATTAAATAAATAAACAAACAGAAAGAAACACAAGATAATTAAACCCCCCCACCGATCAAACCCAACCAGCCCAATCAAATAACCTACTGCCTCCGCGTACTCTTCTTCATCGACTTCCTCTGCGTCTTCTCGCGCTCCCTCTCCAAAAACTTCCTCTGCTCATCAGCCGACAGTCCCCTCAAGATGCGCTCGCGCTCCTCCTTCTTGATCTTCTCCGCGGCGAGACGGCGCTCCTCGGCCTTCTCCTCCTCGTCGGCGCGGCGCAGACGCCGGATTTCTTCCTCGCGCGCGTTGCGCACTTTGCGCGTGACTTCGGTGCGGAAGTGTGCGGACGAGACGAGCTTGTCGGGGAGGCGCAGGTACTGCGTGAAGAGGGGCATTGTGTCGATGTAGCCGGTGCTGCTGGAGGGGAGGGTCATGGAGAGTTGGATGCGTTTGCGGGGGATGGTTTCGTCGATTCTGGTTTATGGATTAGTATATTCTATTGGTTTATTTACTTGCAAGGCAAGGGAGAGGAAGGGGAAGGGGCTCACTTCTGAGGCTTGTCAATCGGCTGGTCCGTCACGATCAGATACTGGAAGTTCTCGCCCGCCTTCTCAACGGCGGAGATCAGCTCCGGGGTGAGCAGGGCGTCGGTGATTTCGGCACTCTCGGTCATGATAGTCACCCAGGGGGGCAGCTTCGCGTGGTCACGGGTGAAAGTCATCGAGGCATCGTAGCGGTCCTGACGGAACTGCTTCATGTAGTTCTTGTGCACAACGGCCCAGATGAAGGGATCGTAAGACGAGTTGTTAACCTTGAGCGGGGTGGCGTCCTTGGCAGGCACAGGGACGAGGTCCTTCTCCTTGCCGTCGAAGGTATAAGCCACAGCCTCGCAAGTCTCCGTGGGGATCGACCATCCATCGAACAGGAATCCGAGCACGTGGTCCATGATGTAGGTGACCGGGTTAGAGCGCTTAGGCAGCTTGATCGTCACGTCGACGAAGGCCACGTTCTGGCGGCCCGTTCCGTACGCGACGAACTCCTGCGTCGAGCGCTCCTTCAGCATCGACTCGGGAGAGGCCAGCTGCTGCGCGGGAGCCTGCTCGCTGTTGTCCTCGCTGTCGCTCGGAGCGGGCCGCCGGATGCCGTCGAAGCCGACGACTGCGAACTCGCTCTGCATGGCCGGCGTGTGGGCCTGCGCCCACTGCTTCGCGCGCCGGCGGTTCTTGCGGGTGCCCCAGACGTGGAAGATGACGACTAGGATGATGAATGGGAGGACCATTGCCTCCTGCATGAAGTCCTTGGGCGAGGTCCGCTCCCACACGCGGTACCATTTGGTGTAGGGGACGGAGCTCTCGGCTCCGGCTCCGAAGGAGGGCACTGCCGACGATGCCGCGGGGATAATGGATGCGGGGGATGGGTCGGGAGCTCCTACGAAGTCGGCGAAGCCTGATGAAGAGAAGAGCAGTGTTAGTGGGTGTTGTAGTGTTGGGCCAGGGGTACGGCGATGCTTGAGGACATCTTACCATCGTCGACTGTGGGTGACTCTGATGGCTGACCGCC
This sequence comes from Aspergillus candidus, assembly GCF_002847045.1. Classification (NCBI taxonomy): domain Eukaryota; kingdom Fungi; phylum Ascomycota; class Eurotiomycetes; order Eurotiales; family Aspergillaceae; genus Aspergillus; species Aspergillus candidus. The sequence continues at coordinate 87,089 of NW_020194028.1, read as the reverse complement.
AAAAATGTTCTTCAACACGCCCGCCATTGTGACAATTGATGGGGGGGAAGGGAGAAGAAAGAAGGGGAGGAATAATAGAGGGAAAAGGCGGAGAGGTGGAGGAAAGGTGGAAGAGAAGTTCGAGGTGGCTCGAATTGACGTCGGGGTGAGGTTAAACTCAACGCAGTTAGTGCGCCAAGACCTGCGATAGCACGTTCCACGACCTCAACGGCGAACCATGTCTTCGTCTTTTCCCCAGAATTTAGCGCTAGAAGTGGTAAAATGACATATGGTAACGATCAATTTATACTATGTAATCAGACCCAGCGCTCCGTTCCATCCACCCGTCCCAACCTAGAAAAAGAGCGAAGAAGTGGTATCCTATGTAACAATGCAAAATCAAGAACGCCGCTAGGTCTAATCCAATCCAAAACATAATACAGCTCTAAACGCTCCAAGGAAAAAAGAAAAGAAAGTCCACAGAATTAAAACCAGGTCATATCAGTCGTCAAGAACCGGGTGCGGCACCCGAGTTCGTAAAAAGAGTGTAGGCCACAAAAGAAAGGTAGAAGGAGTGGATGAACGGTCAACCGTGGTCAACCATCCTGGACGAGGTAGGACATTGATTGAATTTTTCGCTTTTCGTTCACTTTTGTTGTTTTTACTGCCCGTATGCTGGCGGTGGGGTCTCCTCGGGCGAGTTCGTACGACCCCAGAAGGCGCCACCACAGGTGCCCGACGTCGGCAGCAGATTCTCGTCTCGCATGCGACGGGCAATTTCACCCGCCAGCTTCTCGACCAAGGCGGGGTCTACCGAGCTGGACGCGGGTTTTTCTTCGGTAAAGGGGAGGGCGGCCGAGGGGAGGTCCCGCAACGGACCGGAGTCCCGTTTTTCGCTGTCGCGGCGACGGTTCAAAGCGTGAGTGGTCGCGCGGGGAGTGACGTCAACGTCGCCCGGGCGCGGCTGCGATGTGGACGAGGCTCCCTCCGTCTCGCGCAGCATGTCCGCGGTGATGTCCCGCCGCGGAGCGGGGTGGGAGAGACTGTTCCGATGGCGCTCCGGGATCACAGGGAGCAGTCGGTCACTCTCGGGGGACAACGGCGGCGTTACCGGATCATCGGCCTGCTCGCGCACTGCCGGCAGAGGAGCGGAGCAAACGGACGGGGTGCTGGTGAGCTCGCTGTATGCACTGTCGTCGCTCGTGCTGACGGCGTCGTCGGGATTTTTGGGGCGACGGAGATCCACCACCCGCTTCTTGCGCTTCCGGGCGTGTGATTTCGAATGGCGACCCGCCCCCAGGCTCAACCCGTAGCTGCTAAAGGCGTGCGTGGAGGCCGACGATCGCGTGTGGGCCGACGCGACGCTGGCGTTATCCTGGAGGGAGGAAAAGCCGCCGACCTGAGACTGCGCCCGGGAGAGGCCGGGGCTCATGGGCGACAGCACGCCGCCGCCGGCTAGGTCGGTCTGATCGGACGGGGAAGTCCACGCACGATACACGACTTCGTGGATCGACGGGGTGAAGAGTGACAGGGTCCGCTGCGAATCGGTCAAGGCGCCGAGTCGTAGCAGGTTCTTCTGGGAGAACAGGGAATGGGTTTCGACGGAGGAGTCGAGCGACAACGATGCAATTTGCGATTCGCTCAACACGTTGCCCATGGAGTCGACCGGATCCTGCGGGGGACTGGCCAAGGGATCCGAACCGGGGCCTTCGACCGCGGCCACGTGATCGGCCTGGTTCTGGATCTCCTCGCCCGCCCGGTACTCCGGGACCCAGAGTCGCAGGGATAGGCGATGAATGATGGCGGGGAGCTCATCCATGAAGAGGATGCGAAGCTGGGCCTCGATCTCGCGTTGTAAGAAGTCGCGGACGAAAGGGATGGAATCGAAGGTCGACGAGACCTTGAGCGACTCGAGGGGGTCATTCCGGAAGACGACGGTGATGCCTTTCTGTTTTGAGAAGACGAGGATCACGAAGCCGGAGAGTTTGAAGTCGGAGAGGGTGATTTGTAGGGGGATGGTAAGTGGTGTTCTAGAGAGCCGACCGGTTAGCTGGGACTGGACTAGATGGCTCGCTTCTGATGTATAGACCGGGGGATTACTTACGCCGCTGCCAAGGGCAAGGGAGAGGCAAAGGAAGGTCGTGTGACGAGGTAGGTATTTAACGGATTGGCCTGAACGCGTGTTTTGAGGGTAAGAAAGGCATCGCCTGAGTAGGACATTTTAAAGATGCCGCGAAAGCGATCCTCCGCGAGATCGCCGATCTCCAGGATTTCCAAATCGGGCGGAACGGAGCCCAGATTCAATTCGGTGACGAGAATATCATCGACGATGATGGGGGGTTTAGGAGATTTATTGAGAGCGGCCGTCAATAGCTCCTGGGCGCGTGTGTAGAAACCCGCGTCGGCCATTAAAGGCGACCAGTTGAAGTTGAACGCCATAGCCGCTCATTGAGAGAGGGATGGGATGGAGAGATCCCAGCGACCCGGATAGAAAGGCAAGTTGTAGGGGGGAGGGGGGGGTGCACGATGTGATATCGATAGGAAGAGGTCCTCTAAACCATGAAAAATGAAAATATGGGGAAGAGAGGATCAAACGGATAGAATGAAGATGGGGTGGAGGAGGCGAGAAGAGAGAGCGAGCGAGACTAAGGCGGGTTAAAGAGCGAAAAGCGGGAGAAAAAGGAAGGGAAAAAAAAAAAAAAAAAAAAAAAAATGGAAACTTGGCGAGCTTCCAGCCTTAACCCCGAGGCTGCCAGGCCGGACCGAGTTTGATTAATCTTACTCGTGTGATCACTTTCTGAGTATGATAGTCTCCTAGGCCCTTATTAGAGTTCCTCCTATTTAATTTATTCTATTCTTATTGATTTCGTCCTTTCTTTCTATCAGATTTTATTCGATTTAATCATTTGGTGTGGTGTGATAGAAATTCGACCAAAAAGGAATCAATTGCGACATGAAAAACCAGAATCAAATTAGAGAAAAATACGTCACTGCCCAGGCCTCTAGTAAAGCATCCTCTCCACTTCCTTTCTTCCGATCCCCTCCGAAATGGTTGATCCATGATGGACAACCCCATGATTCGGTAGTTAACGAGGAGGTTTTTCATCTAATTTTAACGCGAATATTATCCTTTCCCGGAGTGCACGGAATACTCCATCTCTAGAATCTCTCCCCATTCTTGACAGAGCGGGACCTGGCGACCACATTCCTATCTGGGTCAACCTCTGAATGATTCTGCCCGTGCCCACGGGCTGGAAGAAGTAGCGTCCGTGTCGATCCCTGCACGTCAATCTTTTGTTTTCTCTCTATCCTGGAGGACAAAGACGTTGTGTCTGCAGGCTCAAGGGGGTCATCCGGTGGAGACTCGCCCTTAATGTAACACAGTACCTACTAACGTAGTAAGTACTGACACTACAGTTACAACTCATGTGGCTGTGTTGGATGACTCGATAAATACACCAATCTGATTGCCAAGATGGACGTGACCGTCGCCATTTGTAATGAGTACCGTTGGCGATCCCCCGACCGGTCATGCCTTGAAAACTGGTTCTGAACACACGGGAGGAAGCGGCAGAGACTGTCATTTCGGCTCCGCTCAAGAACATCATCCAACACGAACAGACTTTTCCAAATCGTATGTGGAGCCCTAATATCGCACCATTGTGGGATGATTTGGGTGTTCTTTGACCAGTCCTCGATGGCTGCATTGGCTAATATGGAAGGATAACTATGATCCTTTTAGTGATATGCAAGCTTGATGCCCCTTGCTACTAGGGTCGTCATTCCGATGGAACAAGGAGGTATGCCGTGAGACAGCCGGTTGTCTGACTGGGGAGGAGAGCTCCACTGTACGATGGTACTTCTGTATGCAGGGGAAATGAGCATAATCAAAGGTAGTTCTCCGTACATGTTCGTAGGATGGAATCACGGTAATAACCTTGTTTGATCCCTTGCGTTGGTTAATGTATCTATACTTGGTAACAACCGATCATGAGTGCTCAGCATTAATCGATTTTATTAATTATGTATATGTACTATACCTACTCTCCAGTTGGTGGGATAGGATATAGACACTCGAGTCAACAAACATATCAGGTCCAACAACCCGCTTATTTACCACCTTCTCAACCTCTACATGTCGACGCTGAAACAATGTACAACCCGCAATGACTATATATAAAATACAGTGCTGATGTGATTTACACCACAGTCAGATGTTCCATTTTCAAATCCTAGAAGTCCAGATGTCTCACGCAAATACGAGACGCGTACATGCTCGGGTACCTGCTTCTTGACTGCTTCGTGGATCGTATCCATACCTCATGATGCTGATGCGCGAGACACTGCTCAGTTAACCAAATAGGAATTCAGCAATCGCGAAACCGGGAGAATGCATGACAGCAGGTCTCGTTCGTAGTAGCAGTATAGTATAATATCTAATACAGCCAGCAGATATATACCTAACCCACCGTCCCAGCAATCACCATCTGCCCCCAAAAATAAAGCGCATAGCCCACCAAAATCCTCCCCCACCCCCTCTTCCCCTTACCCCTCCCAAACGCCTCCAGCGCCACAAACAAATCACTCACGACAAACATCCCGGCCCCCAAAACCCGCTGATACGGCCACGGCGTCTGAAACTCCCCCGGAACAGTCGCCGCCGCCGCCGCCAACATCGCGCTGATGATCGCCGCATACACAGACACCAGCGGACGCATCTCGCCTGTAACCTCCAGGTTGAGCACGTTCGTCGCGCCGGACGAGCGCGCTGGGGGATAGATAACGCCGAGCCATTTAGCGAGGGCCATTGTAGCCAAGAAGGTCGTTGCGAGGATGGGGTTGGAGGTCTGTTGTGAGTCGCGGAGGAAGGCAGCGATGTAGGCTATGTGGGCGGCAGCGAAGGCGACGACGCCGAGTTGAAAGGACACTGTCGGTTGGCTCTTTTTCTCTTTTTTGGAGGCGTAGAAGTCTCGCGCGGAGGGGATGAGGAAGAAATCGCCGATTGTGGAGAAGATGAGGCCCGTCGTGATGTATTGGCGGTAGGGGACCCATTCGGTGGTGGTCAGGAGTGCAGGGCCCGCGGCGAATGCGACCGATGAGAGCATCTTGAAGAGGCCGGTTCCTGCGTGCGATCTGGAGTTGGACTCCGAGAGGACTAGGAGGGGGAGGGTTCCGAGGAGGAGGTAGGGTGCTGGTTGGGGGGGGAGTAAGACTGATAGTGACATTTTGATGTATTATTAGGTAGGTGAGGTGTGTAGTAATTAGTAGTAGAGAATTATGGTATTAGCAGAAGATGTGAAGGCAAAGAGCGGGGTGATGCTATTTTATAGTTCGCTCTGCAGGCTGACCCTAATCCACTTGGCGAATACTTCCAGTTAGTCGCATTCTCCCCACACTTGAAAGTGGAGAACGTAGTATTGTACCTGGTGAACAACTATAAGCGAGTTTTGAGTTAGTCCTGTACTATACTATTTCAGTTGCTTGATTCCATCAGCCAGAGTCGATCAACCGAAACTATGTACACAATATCTAGCAAAATGTTTTGAACCCGAAAAGTATACCATATATATAGTAAATCTAAATACAAAGAAACACGAAAATGGTTAAACTCCTGAATCCTCCTGCTCAATGTCATAATGCTCATCATATCTCACCCACGCACGGCAAGTATCCTCCAGCTCCCTCAAATTGGCATCAATCAACGGCTGGATCTCACTCTGTCTCTCAACAAACTGCAACGCAAACCCTTCCGAGGTATGCCACCCAACATGGCAATGCATCAGCCAAGCCCCGGGGTTATCCGTCCGGAACGCAATCACCAGGTACCCCATGGCGTCCAGCATAGCGGTATCCCTACGCGGCGGGTTGTCCGTATTAACAACCCCATCCCACGGGTTGACACCCTGCGCCAGGATATAAAAGTCATGCCCGTGGAGGTGGATAGGATGCCAGACGGGGTACGTCGTGTTGATAATCAGGTAAATCCACTCGTCGGGGTCCGGGAGGGAGATGACGGCGCTGGAATTCGGGAACACCGTCTGCCCGTTGTGCAGCTGCTGCAGCGTCGGGTTCTCCCAGAGGACTTCCATCGTCGTGCTGTTCAAATACCACCGGACGAGGTTGTTCGCGTTGAAGCCGAAATCCACGTCTGTTACGTTGCGCCAGTCTGCTGCTGCGACTGTCTTTGCGACCCATGGTTCTAGGGTGTCCATGGGCATGTCTTCGCACGAGTCGACAAAATCCCATGCTTCTGTTGTTGGTTCGGTTGGCTCGGCTCCGTAGTGTAGGATGCCTTTGATGTTTTCGACATTGTCGTTTTCAGAGCATGCTTCTTGGGGGATGGAGCGGATCCAGAAGGAGTCGGAGCCTGTGCCTTGGTTTGCTGTGACGATGATGTCGTATCGTTGGCCTGTTCTCGTCAGTCACTGTTTTCCTTCGGGGTGATCATCGAAATATCTGCTTTAAGGATAAGAAAGGGGAACGAACCCATTCCAATGCTGACGGCGTTAGTCTGGAACGGCCGGATGGGAACCAAGTCCATCCCAATGACAGTTAAATTATGACCATCAATCATGAACCGAAAATGAGTATCGATTGCCGAATTTACAAGTCTCAGTCGATACGACCTGCCACGGTCCACCTTCAACTTGAACCGCTCCCCAACCTCTCCATCATCGGTCTCATAGACATTCGTCCCGTTGATGAGTCCATTATCCAGCGTAGGCGGACCCTCCGTCTGCGCATAGTTGAAGAGCTCATCCGACGTCCGATGCGACCAGTCACTGAGAAACACCATCCCCTTATCAACATCATAGTTCGCAGACGCAGGCCCATTGATAATGATACCCCCAAAGACACCATTCCACGCCTGGAGACCAATATGCGAGTGCCACCAAGACGACCCGTACTGGACAGCACGCCATTTGTACGTGGTCGTCGACCCCGGAGCCGTGGGGCACTGCGTGATGGAGACAACCCCGTCGTGCGGGTTGGTGTAGTTCTGGCGGATGCCGTGCCAGTGGATGCTGGAGCCGTTCTGGGCCTGGTCCAGGCGGTTCGTGACGTGGATGATGAAGTGGTCGCCCCAGTTGCCGATGATCGTCGGACCCGGGATCGAGCCGTTGACGGCCATGACCTGGCGGGGTACGCCGTCTGGCGCCATCTCCATCTCGTCGATCGTGAACCAGTACTCGCGCGTGACGCCGGTGTTGGGTACTATGTTGTGGTAGTCCGTGTTGATGTCGTAGTTGCACCATCTGGCGCGGTCCCTGGGTAAGTTGCCTGGACAGGGGAAGCCCCGGGGTGGGCGGGTTGGTAGGCCGGGGAGTGTGGGGATGATGTCGGGGAGGCATCCTTCTTGATCTCGTCCGCAGAGGGTTGCGCTGGATGCTGTGCTGGGTTGTGGCTGATTGTCTTCGACAATCTCTTCGGTAGCGGAGACGGAGCTCACATTGGATCCGGAGAGGTTGTCTCTCTTCATGAAAGGGTTAGGGCTGCCGAAGTATACAGCAGCCGCACACCAGGCATACGTCAGGAGGAGGAGACGCATGATAACAAGTCCTGGGTATGACGCAAGGATCACAAAGTCTTTATATACAACTGGGTATCCGCTTTGATAATAGAAATCGATGCGACATGGACCACTGACCGGAAAATATCCGGCTCTTATACATGCTTCCGTCCGACGCTCTCCATATCAAATAAGTAACGACCGAAATATCTCGAGAAAAAGTATGGGGAAAAAACAAATACAACCAGACCCCAAAAAAACGTATATCTTACAAGCAGCAAGCCGAAGAGAGCATCGTCGCGTGCTCCAGCTGAGCCTCGTGGTCCCTGTTCGTCGCCATCCAAGTACACCCATCCATGCAAACAATTCGACCTCACGCCGACGAACCATCTCAATCAGGCCAACACTAGCGAAGTAGATAGTTAATATCTCGTGATCTCAGCCGCTTCATTGCTATCGTGTACCAATCAGACATGCAAAGCATGAGGTAATAGCAGACGTTGTATGGCGTCGTGACTCACATGTTTCGCATGAGAGCAAGCGTGATCCCACCAGATGATAAGACACTACTCCAAAGAACAAAGAAAAGTCTGAGCCTGAAGACCAGGGTATAGCTTGTCAGAAGGAAGGGGAGGGAAAAACAAAGCATCAGATACCTTGTGCCCTGTGGCCATATGCTGTCTCACTCGGCGACAGGAGAAGCGACAGGATACGAGAGTGATGTAGAGGGCTTGAACCGGCTACATCCCGGATCAGCAATTGTATCCAGGTCAGCCCGACCTAGGCAGTGATGGCAACATCCTAGGCGACGTGGAGAAGGGATTCGTGGTCTGGCGCTGGCTATCCGGCCCAAGTGGTCAAGCGGGTGGATATATGACAGCGATGGGCCTCTTCAGTTCGTCTCCGTCCATCACGTTGCTTGAATAGCATTATACTGCACATTGTCTACTCAATTGGCTCAATTCAAACATATCTTTCTTTCTAGACTCGGGGATCCTCAAGATGCTCCGTCAAATTCCGCTACTTTGCCTCTGTCTGATATGGCTGGGGATGCTGGGCTCTGCAGCCCCGCTGTGGAAACGACAGACACCAGCCACAGACGGAGACTTCAACATATACGCGTATGGCGAGAACATCAGTGGGCTTCCTCTCTATAACGCAGATGGTAAGAAAAGCACACATTCCAGTACCTTAGCAAACACTGCAGAGTCCACGCTGACGCGCAATGAAACAGGCCATGCCCATATCGGCGACCCAGCTGCCTCCGACGCAAACCAGAAGGGAAAAGTCCACTGTAAGCACTAATCCATAATATGCATTATACAACCCTACTAACACCAGCAGTCTCCAAATCGTCACAGTCTTCGCAAAAGTGGGTGGCTCACACTGACAACACCACATCCGGCCAAGGAGAATCCACCGCCGCCAGCACCAGCACCAGCACTCTGTCACTGAACGACGACGGAACAGTAGGCTTCACGGACTCCGACGACTCCGACAATTTCTCTGCTTATGGAAATTACGTTATGGTTCAGAACCGCGACAACGTCTATTACTATGCTGTACCAACCGGCAAGGCTGGGCAGTACTCGCTCAGGTGGAGCGAGACCGCACAGCCCAGTGACTCGGGCAGGGTTCCTGTCGTTCTGAGAACCGCTCCACCGGCAACGGACTCCGTCTTGCGTAAGACGTCATAGTCGTCGGGGAAGTGCGTGGTAGGACTCAGGTCAGGCGTGTGTTTTTTTTCAGGGGTGGGGCTCGATGATCTTGTGTATCGGTTGGGAGGGCAATGGACGGGATGGGATGGGAGATGTGGTGATGCATCCTGGAAATAGTTCCTGTTCGTATAATGTCGTTCTCAATGTGAAGTGGAATCTCACGAGGTGGCTTGTTGACAACCCGACTGTCTGGATCCCGGTGCGTTCGTCTTGAACCCAAGAATGTATCTTCCCTTCTCCCTGCATGGTCCGGTGTCACGCCCGGGACATCGACGTAGGACGGACTTTACGTGGCATAGTGGAGACCGAAGAGAGAGACACCTGCAAGCCACGATGGGCTCCAGCGGCGGCTGATATCCATCGCTAGTGAATGGGAGATTATATGAGAAGTCGGTATAGTCCCCGATCTACGAACCTTGTGTGCAACAAAACTCCGGGTCATCTCTTCCTAGGGCTTGGCCCGCCCCGTGCCCTCTATGTGTTGGTCTAGATATCCCACCCCGTAGCAAATGAGCGTTCGTAATTCGTCTGGTCAGCTCAATATTTGTTCCTCAGCTGATCGTTCTAGTCTTTCGTCGTCGCCGATCAAAATCATAGGATCGGCCTGTCTCGATCGATCCGGGGATATCCCGGTCAGATTTAGGCGACCACGCCAAGACATATTTCCATCCTGCATAAGGGTCTGGTTTCGGGATTCCAATCGGGCTTTTGGCTGTCTATGTTTGGCAATACGAGAAGCGGCCAATATAAACCAGTAGGGTTCATTTCGGAGTAATGTTATTCACGGATCTTTTAGGATTGGCTAAAAATACCCAGGAGACCGGCCTGGTCAAGCTGACCAATATATGAAACAGGTAATCTGCCTGGATATTACAGGGTTGGCCTCTATATTTAAGCTACTATTAGTGAAGTGCACAGCAGAGGGGCTGATGGGTCACCGCCGCCCGCGAGGTTTGGGCCAGGCCTGCTCCATCCTGCGTGGTCAATTGGTTTCCCCTCTCCAGTTGTTTTATCAACATGGTCACCCATCTCGTGGATGGAGTTCGCTGTCCTAAGAAACACCAGACCCTAGGGAGAAGTTGAATCCTCACTAGCCCTATAACATAGATTTACGCTGGCACTGGCAGCGGTCCACCTTTTAAGGCTGCGAAAGTATAATCAAGCCCTTATATCAAATGCTAAATTGAGTTCAGCATTCTACCCCGATCATGAAGAACAGCGTACCTGGCAGTTTAGAAACGGCCCCGATGCGGTTGACATGTCGCTTCTTGACAGAGGCGTCGGCGTTGGTCAGCGTCCCCGTTGGCGTCGACAGATAGATACCACGTCTTGCCTTTCAAACAAACCTGCTATCCATGTACACAACTCGCAATTCTAAGGTTTTGCTCAACGTAGGTATCCCTGCCGGCTCTGCATACCCAGCGATTGAAAACGGTCAAACCGGGCTGCTTCGCTTGGGAATGGACACAGTGCTTGGGAATCAACGTTGGTGTTGCAGAATGATCAAGCTGCATTCATGCTGCGTTGGGCAGCTTTTGGACGCGATGCTGCGAGACGGTCGCACAACAGCTTGTCAATGTCAACGACTCAACAGCTTGACCACGGAGAATCGGGCGCCGCTGTATGCGGTTGTGACAAGGACTATGGATACCCAGATGGTTGAACTCTATGTGGACCGACAGATGGGCTTGATGCTCATTAAACTTTATAAGAAAGAAGGGCGGGTATTCTGTCGAGGCTGAGTGGTAGGTTGATACAGGACTCTGCTTGTGGGACAAGCTTTGGTCAAGTCATCGGGGGAGCACAATGTCATCGCGGGAGAAACCCCCTTCTTCAAGGTCAGTCAAATTGGCTGTCTGCTTCGCCATCATTTGCTTCGTAGTGAGTGCACTTACCCGGAATATCCACCACGCGCCGCTGGTTTTTCATCCAAATCAGCGCAGCTCGTACGACTTCAGTCATCTTCAGGCTGTGTTTCCCAGTTATCCTCGGAGGATGGTTTTTGTATAAGTCAGGGACTTGGAACTCTTATCCTTGCTACTTTTATTGTTGTTGTTCTAGCAGTGAATACATTGTCATATTACCTACTCTAAGCCACGTACTAATTTTCACAAAGTCAACGTAGTTGAAGTGGATAGGGCTATTCTATGCGTCACCTGGGTTATTAGTGAACGTCTTCAAAAGGTCATTTGATTATGATTCTAACAAAGTCAACAGTCTATGAAATGGGGTTCCTTCTGTCTCTTATTACAATCTTGGCACATCATGATGCATATCTCTCCCTGCATATGTCTCATTCATTAAAATCAAACACCCATGACTTCTGTACTCTAATCAGTACTTCTGTACTCTAATCAGTCTCCAAGTCGCTTACTATAACATATAGTAATGGCTTGCTTGTATGAAGGAATAATATAGAGTATTTGTGTATTACTTTACAAAACAAACGGGGTATATGCAATCTGCCAAACCATATCTCCAACGTAAACAGACCAAAACAACTCAAACAATCAAATCCCACGAAGAGCTTTCCCACACTTCCTCAGCTGCTTATAGACAAGCTCCTTGGTCAGATAGTTCTGCGTCTCGTCAACAATCGTGCTGATCTCCCCGACCCCATCCTGCTTAATATCCGCCAACCCATTGGGGACATCAAACCGGAACAGCCGGCCGTCATCATCCAGCTCGCTATGCTCTTGGATAAACTTGTTCATTTCAGCCTCGGTGTTCGCCGCATCACCAGACACCTTCTTCTTCATCCCGAACGAGCCACGTCCCGCCGACCGCTTGATCGACGGCGTACCCGCCCCGATGGAAACCATGCACCGTAGCTGCCGCTCCAGGGTCCCCGACGGCCAGACGCCCTTGGCTTCGATCCAGACCTCGCGGATCGGATTGCCTGCCTCTCTGGTGCTGTCGTGGAATTTGCGATTGCTAGGACCGATGGCCACGGGCTCGAAGAGCCCCGTGTGCGCAAAGGTCGCTTGGGTGGCTTCCCACACCCGCGCGCTCTTGAATAGCTCGTTCGAGCTGTACTTGCTCGGGTAGCTGGTCAGTGACAGCAGCTTTTCGGAGCTGTCGTCAGTGACGCAGACGAATCTGGAGTGATCAAGGTTATGATTAGCTGTGCGACTTCTTCGCCGGGTTTGTGGTTCCGCTTGGTACTAACACCCTGCATGTAATATCGGCGTCTCGCAGCAGCGCATCCTTCTCGTACCCCAGTTCTTTGAGGATGGTCTTGAGCGCGGACTCCAGTCGTCGGCTGTCATATTTCGCCTTCGATCCGAGCCCTGTCCCTAGAGATAGGCGCTTCCGGGTAAAGACGTGCTGCATCAGTCTTTTGTAGGCGTGGATGCACTGGTAAATGTCCATCTTCAGTCGGCCAAGCATGATCGCTATCAACCTAGGAAAGTATCAGTATCATCCAGTCGACAAGATTGTGTGTGGCTTCACCTACCCTCCCGATCCAGTCCCTCCAATCATGTCAAAATAGTCGCATGGTTTGGGCGGATCCTCCGGGTTGATACATTCCATCAAGTGCTTGAGAATATGCAGTGAAGAGAGACCGCGGATGCCACCGCCGTCCAGGCTGAGAAGGCTGAGTGTTCGATCGGCCATTTTGGCTTGCGTGTGGATTCCACTTGATTGCTTAGATACGAGATAGTCTGATCTTATCTGCGATGCAAGACAGCTGCAGGGGCAATCATTTATACTAGTTTGGGTATGAGGAGTAGTGCGGTCTTTGCGACGATGGTATCGACTCTTTGGGCTGGACTAGCGACAGCCCCGCCACGTGTAGAGGCCAGGCACAAATGAGTCAGTTCCTAGTGGTAACTTAGTTCGTTGGGATCTACTAGGTGCTAAGTTAGATCCTCGTCAGTGGCGAGTGTGCAGCTTGGACCGCTAGGAGAACCTCGGCGTGGCTCATAGAACGAAGCGCCCAAGCCGTTCTGCTGTCGATGGAGCGCACATGGGATGATCGGCCAACGTTGAGACGAGCGATGTTCGATGATGATGCCCCGCTCTTTCTGACCGATGAGGCCATTGGAGGACCTGGCAGGTGATTCTCAGGCAATGCGGTTGGACATCATCGGGGAGACACGTAGCGGTCAACAAATCCCGCAGGTAGTGTCTCCGTGCCCAGTCAAACCGCGAGAAAAGTCAAACCTAAAAAAGAAAATAGAGAAAAGAGCGGATTCTGACATTTCGGTCTAGTCAGAATCCAATTGGCGAGTGAGAGAGACAGAAGAAACAACAGGGCGGGAAATCAACATGGTTGATTGGAGATTTTTGCCCTAACTTGATGACCCAAAATAACTCCGACACAGCCACAACTGTCTGATTGGCACATTTTTCCTCCTCGGGTCGCTACATGGAATCATACATGGAGTGACATCATTCTGGCCTGGCAATTGGTTCAAAAGCCTACAATCAAAGAATCGCCTGGAATTGATGATTTGTGACAGCGGAGATGCTGCTGAAGTGGAGTGATTGATGATAAGGTACAGTGTAGATCAGCAGATTGGCTGCATTGCCCATTAAGCCTTCAACGCATCGTGGCCCCAGTTTTTCAGCGATCGATAGCTCCGACTGTTCGTGTCCTGCTTCGCCCTCTCTTCCTGTGCGAGATGTCGCTTACAATATGACACCACTCGTCGCATATGGTCGACGTCCCCGTCCCTATACTCTGACGGGTCCTTGGCCGGGTTATGCTCAAGGATATCGACGATTTTGCGACCGCTGGATATCAACTCAATTCAGTCTTTGCTCGAGAGCAGAACGGGGTGACTAACCTCTCATGACCGATCGTCTCACCAGACTCGTTGCTCCATCCCGAAGACTGCGATTTCTCTTCCTTCAGCCAGTCGCGGAGCTCGTTGGGCGTCATGTTGACGATGTCATTGAATTCCCTGGTCGATTTGTTAGGACTATCATGATGGACACCAGTGGAAAGATCTCACTCAATGACGGTAGATTTGTCCTTGACCATCGTGATGAGATTATGAAACTTGGATGGGATAGGTAGATAAGTGCAAGTTTTATGGGCATACAATATGCATTGAACACAAAAGCTTATATACAAAAGCTCGCATAGGGCTGTGTCCTCATTGTCCTTGACGTCATATTATGAAGGACAAAGTCCCTTCCAGCGATGACGATGTGGGTCGATTGGCACTACGCTCGATGTTCTCGAACCTGTCATTGTCTGGTACAGTGGATGCTGCCGCCATGGCAAAGGTTATTGTTATGACTTCTCTGTTTGCTTGGAGAATCCCAACCTAATTGCTCAGTGCCGCGAAAAGTAACATTGAACTATAGCTTGATGTGCACTTACGAATAGCCACTAGACCAACATAATCCCTATAGCTGGGTCTGCTTTCAAACGCCAGGCAAAGTGGGGTCTAGCTATGGCCTCCCACTCCGCTGCACTGCTCATCGCAAGCGCGGGTCACGTCAGGGAACAACGAATCTTTCTGCATGATCCTCCGGCTAGATATGGCGATGGAGCTTCATGCATTTCCACTGATACGGTTTAGGCTGTTTGTAAAGACTATTCGAGTGTTAATATGTCGCCAGTGAGGGGCTGCGGCACGCAAGCGATGCACAACAGCATAATATATGCAGTTTGCGACACCGTCTATTAAAATTCGAATCATCGCTACTGTGATATCAAATCGTTGACCGCAAGATTCTGCATACCAGGACATTCTTCTTTCCTGTGTCTGTGCCATTCCCCATGTTAAACTCGGTTTCATCTTTTTGATTGTCTCAAGCGCATATTTCACGCCACAATGGCTCGGTATCCTCGCGTAGCGGTGGTGGGCACTGGACCATCAGGCATATCGGCTGTCAAAGCCCTCCATGAAGAAAAGGCCTTCGATACAATCCGCGTGTTCGAGCGCCGGAATAAGCCAGGGGGTGTATGGCATCTTGACCCTATCCCCGACGTCTTTCCTGCCCCGAAAAACCCATACAGCGCCCGGAAACAGATCCCCTCGACGCTGCCACAATTTTCGGCCCCGGGGCCCGAAGACACCACAGCACGCACAGGTGTTTATGAGTCGCTCGACAGCAATGTTGGGATCAAGGCAATGGAGTTTACTCACACGCCCTTCCCGGTCATAAACTCGGCGCTCTCCGTTGAGCGGTATGGACACTCAAATCCGACTCGGCCTTGGCAAGTAGTATCTCGATACCTCGATGACCTTGCCAAAGACTACTTGCATCTAATTTCCTTCAACACAACGGTTGAACGAGTCAAGAAAATCGGCGGAAAGTGGACGGTGACGCTCCGACGCACAGATATGACGCACCATGGCCAGCCAGCCGATTACTGGTGGCAAGAGCACTTCGATGCAGTCATTGTCGCGTCGGGACATTACAACGTCCCTCTAGTTCCGGAGGTGAAGGGCCTGGACGCCGCGTTCAAAGCTCATCCCACCAAGCTCGAGCATGCAAAATCATTCCGCTCTGCAAATGATTACGTCGATAAGAAGGTCGTCGTGGTTGGGGGCAATGTCTCTTCTGCAGACCTGGTCGCCGACCTCCACGCCATCATCAAGGGCCCCCTGTACGTGTCCCAGCGAGGCAGGAACGACGCGTTCCGCTTCGCATGGGACCTTCCCAACGTCGAGCTCAAGCCGACACTCCAATCCATCAAAGCAAGCGACGCAAGTATCAGCGTGACTTTCACCGACAACACCACGGTCGACAACATCGACAAGCTCATCTTTGCAACAGGATACCGCCTATCCTATCCCTTCCTTGACCCCGACCCGGTCACGCCCAACAACCGCGTAGCCGGGTTTTACCAGCACGTCTTCAAAGTCGGCGATCCGTCTCTCGCCCTTGTAGGCCAGGTCCGCGCAGCGATCAGTTTCCGCGTATACGAGTACCAGGCCGTCGCCGTGGCGAGGTATTTTGCAGGCCACAACGCGAAGCCCTTGCCCAGTCCCCAAAAGCAGGATCTCTGGGAATTTGAAAGGCTGAAGTACCGCGGCCCCACAACTGACTTTCACACTCTCAGGCCGGACTTTAAGGAATATTTTGACTTCCTCCGGGATTTGGCTGGTCCCCCTGCTGCTGGAACTGATGGTTACGAACTGCCGTCTTGGGATGATAAGTGGGCGGAGTGGGCGTGGGAGATTCCAATTCTGAAAGAACGGTATTGGAGATCTCGTCACCAGGATAAAACGATTAGCAATGCCGTAAGGGCGAAACTATGATTAGAGCTGTTTCATTTTGCATTATGGAATATAGTACTAGACTTATTGGGAGACAACGCCGTGGTTATTTGATTGATGAGGTCTGTTTTTGTTAGCGAACATACTATATGTAAATCTCAAACTCGTTCAAATATGCTCGAACGGTGATTACTCACAAGATATCTAAATTCTCTGTATGTCCTCTGAAATTGTAAAGAACGGCAGATGAAAGTGATAGACGTCATGACGATTGATTGGCCGGAATTCATATGTGCTTATATAATGTGGTTTTTACCACAGCAACGAAGACGCTAGGCCGTTTCCGGGAAAGCATCAATAAAGCCTCAGGCCCCCGGAGCTGCCAACTTCTCCGGACTTTCTCCTCACGTCGAATCTCTGCCGATCGCAGCTGTCAGGAAAACCGCAATATAACGAGTATAAATCCAGAAACCCACCTTTGAGGGCTTGGGCATCAGCAAACAATGTCTATGCTCTCATCACCCGTCGCCATGGGTGACACGACTCCGCAACAACGGAAATCGAAGCCGACGACGAAGCCACGCCAGACAACGCAACGAAGAGTCTACGGGAAACGGAGAGCGGACGCTGCTAGGGCGGTGTTTGATCAGAGAAGTCCTGCAAAGGAAGTGGAGAAGGCAAAGAAGACCATCGTCCAGGATGCGATCGAAAATATTCAAGTCAAGTTAGCGGAGGTTCAGTTGGACGAGACACCGGTACCGGAGGAGACAATATCAGAGAAGGAGACAGCACTAGAGCAGTGCCTAGAGACAGATGCGACTCCATCTTCCAATAATGAAACACCCGTACAGACCGTCGAAGTGCAAGACAAGCCGATCCCTATCGAATCCTCGCCTCCGAAGACATCCCCTATAACGGCGCCGAAGCGATACGAGAGGATGGTGGAAGTTAGGATTAGCACACGAACGTCCCTCGAGAAAAAATTGGAGTCACAGACGCCGGATCAGCCTACAACAACAAGTGATAAGGAACCCATCGAGAAGACACCGGCGCCGGAGAATGGCCTCGAATCTGCAACAGCAAGTGAGACCCAATCTGCAACGGCAACGGAGAAAAGATCGACGCGGAGAAAGAATATTTCCCCAAGGGTGTCATCTGGCTACGTCATGGATGCAAAAGCGAATGCCTATGTCCAGCCTATTCTAGACGAGGCACTATCCCCGGTCGCGGCAGGGAGCGTCCAGAAGTTCAGTTCGTGGGCAGCTCGTGGCGGAAACATGCTGCAGGTTGTCAAGATTGCGGAGGGCTCATACGGTGAGGTGTATAAGCTTCGTCTGCGCGAAGAGGTCTGCGAGAAGGAGATGTCTAAGTCGAAACTTGCGCGTCTCAGGGCGTATGGCGACGGCGTATTCAAGATTGTTCCTCTGCGTGCAAAGAGCGGCCCGGGATCAAAAAAGCATACCAGTATCAATGAGATCGTCTCGGAAGTGAGGATGCTCAAATACTTGGATCCAATCCCGGGATTTGCTCGCTTCAGGGAGATCCATGTCGTCCAGGGCCGATTTCCCGAATCTTTCCAAAATGCATGGGACTACTATAAAGAGACCAAGGATGACTGTCTCAATCCCAACCCATCAAACAAGAGAGCCTACCCCGATACCCAGTTGTGGGCAATTGTTGAGATGGACGATGCCGGGTGTGAGCTGGAGAAGTTTGCCTGGTCGTCTATCTTCCAAATATACGATATCTTCTGGGGCGTCGCCATGGCCCTTGCCCGTTCTGAAGAATATGCACAATTTGAGGTAAGAGGCTCACATCCTATAACATGAGAATCGAGAGCTGATTTATAATAGCATCGCGATCTCCATCTTGGAAATGTCTGCATTCGGAGTACACGGCCGGACGGCTGTATGGACCCTCCAACATCCACGGATATCATGTCCCGGTCGTCTGCAAGTGGCTTTGGTCTCAGCACCCTAGAAACTACAATCATTGACTACTCGCTCTCACGAGCGGAACTGCGATCCGTTGAATCAGGCGAGATAGTGGATGTTGCCTCGTCGGATCTTGACAAGAAACAGATCTTCGACGCCATCGGCCGTGACGAGGACGAGATTTTGCTGAGAGACACCTACAGACAGTGAGTCGCAATCGTTCACTCCATGCGACCCTATTCTAATATAATAACCAGCATGCGCGCAACTCTCTACACGGGGAATCCCAGCGAGGCCGAGAAGCCGGCTGATGTCCCAGGGATCTGGGCTGATTATGCGCCTCGAACAAATCTCGTCTGGCTTCTATTCCTGCTCAAGTCTCTTCTCAAAAACAAAAAGTCTGAGCCTACGCCGTCAAAACCGGCTAGGCAAGCCCTCGCTCCATGCACCCCCAACAAGACCATCAAACAAGCTGGGAAGTCGGGCAAGAAAGACAGCAAGCCTCAATCTGGCGTCCTCACTGTAGGATCACAGGACAAGGTGGTCTCAAAACTCAAAGACACGCTTGGAAAGAGACTCGATGCTGTTTTGGAGCTCCTGGATCTAAAGCATGGGCATGAAGACATGTGCTGTGCGGCGGATTTAGTCGCCTACGCGATGGACTCGCAGTGGCTAGATGAGAGGGACTTTTTCTAATACTTTGGTTGCATTACAGGGGGGTTGTATTGAGGCGCCTTGCATTTTTTTTTTCTGTTATAGATACACCCGGTCAGCATGGTGTTGGTTATTACTTTGGTCGATGATTTTGTTTGCATATATAGAGCGTGCAGGTGTTGATATATGGGCCTGGTGTTAATTATATGCTTGTTTATTATATTGACATAATCAATACATGCTTCATATTGTCATATAATTTGGTCAGAAATATGGACAAGGTCTCATGATTCTCTGAGATTAACATATTACCAACTCCGGTCTCCCACATTTACAATCATCCTCCTATTCAATCAAGTTCGGCAACATCCCCACCCGGCTCCCCTACCTCCTCAATCCGGGACTCCTTGTTTTCAGCCTCAATCTCCTCAAGCTTCTTCCGGCCCTCTTCAGTAGTCGCGTCAATAACGCCCTCCTCCAGACTAAGCATGCCACTGTTCCCCAGCTTCTCCACCACGTCCTCGGCCTCCTCCACGCGCATCTTGCCCAGGACCTTGTTGACTTCGTCCAAAGACTCCGAGGCCAGGGCTGTTTGCAGGTCCGCGGGGAAGGACTCGTAGATCTTGCGAGCTTCAATCTCGACTGGTTCATTGCTTTGCTCTGCCGGGATGTTGATGGTGATCTTGGTGTTCGGGTCGACGGCGTGCAGCTGGATCTGCTCGACTCCGGCGGGATCGTTGCCGCCCTTTGCAAGCTCGGCGGCGCGGGTCTTGATCTTGTTGTAGGTTTCGTTGACGTCGTTGCGGAATAGCGTTCCGGCTTGGTGGTCCTTGGTGGTGATGCTGGATGTGGGTATTAGTGGATAATTCTCGAATATAGTGTCGAGGTAAATGAGGGTAACATACCGCTTGAAGAACAGACCGATACCGTCACGGCCCAGGGAACGGCAGTATTGCAGCAACAGCCCTTGGTGGACACATTGACGCGCAAAGTCCTCCTTCCCTTCCATCTGAGCGTTGAAGCCCTCTACCAGGAGACCGTCGGTTTCCTTTTCCGCCACGATCGTCGGGTTCTCCGAGATGAACTGGAGCAGGGCGCGGTAGTCGTCGCGGGGGATTTTCGCAAATCGCCTGCCTAGTTCGCTGGCCCGTACACTCTCCATATCTTCCGCGTCGTCATCGTCGGCACCTGGCTTTTGCGACACTTCCTGTGGGGGCGCGTTCGGGTTCAGGAGCTCGACAGACTCCGTCCCCTTAGCCTCCGAGGCCTTGCCTTTCTCTTCTTGGGCCTTAGCAACGTGCGAAGTATCGAATCCCATGTGGAGTCCGTCACTCGTGATCTTGCTCGACTCCTCCTTTTCCAGCTCTGCGAGTCTCTCGTGCAGCTGCTTCTGTAGCCCCTGCACCTTATCCTTGTGGCCCTGGACACCCGTGATATACTCCTGGAAAAGCTTATCACTACTCGGGTCCTTCATCTCCTTCTTAACCTGGTCCACCAGCGCACCCATCATCTGCGAGTATTTCGGCTGTTCCTTCTCGTGGGTATACACGCCTTCCGGGGGCGGTGGGGCTTGGTCCTCCGAGGGGTTGCCCGCAGACTCCATCAAAGCCTGGAAGACTAGCTCCTCCGGGTTACCTGATGACCCCTCATGCTGCCGAAGCGAGGAGAGTAACTTGTCGATGCGCGTGAGAAGCCCGTCATTCACGATGCGCTCGTATTTGAGAGTCTCGATCTCATGGCGACGCTGCTCCCGCTGCTGGTGGATTTGGGACTGTTTGGCACGGATGAAGGACCGTTTGTCGACGTTGGGATGAACCTCGATGTCCGAATCATCGGACAATTCCAAGGCATCCCACTTGCTGTAATCGAGAACCATTGTGGAGGGAGAAAGCCGACACTAAGCAGTGCGTACAGGGTTTGGTGACGCAAGTGGGGGTGGGGCAGAGAGCAAAAGACGATGAGCTCGCAGAAGAGGCGAGGGTCTGGTCGAAGGGGAGTTGTTAATCGAACTGATAGATAGAATACTATATGTAAGACCAGGGGAAAATCTCTCCAGCGACAACGATGTTAAGGGGATGGAGTATCAAGCAAGCTCCATCTCCAGCTTGTCACGATTCTGGATCGTGGAAGATCCCCGGGCGGTGTCTGGCGGCAGAAACGAGCCGATGAGCGTCCGAAACGGATCGAATCATGGGGATTGTCGGCATTCGGTCTGACGCTCTTACTCTTTCCAACCACCGCTAACCTGCTTTCTTCCTAACTCGTCTACCAGCACTCTCGGTCCTTCTATCCCACTGTGGTTGAGACGCTCGTGTCATGGTCATATTCGATCCTTCATAAGCCGACTAAGATATGGCATTGTGCTGTATTCCGTGACATCCGACACATTCGTCCGATTCCCGCATTTTGTTCTTTCCACAATGCGCGGAGTCAGGGTCCTGGCCTCTTGGGCCCCTGGAGTCACTGCCAGACACATTGCGAGCTCAAATGGAAGTATCTTAAACCACGTTCTCTCTCGGTCGTCTCATGCATCGCCCTTTGCGCCCGGTCTTGGTGGTGACTTCACCCGCCGCTTCTCGGGAGCCTCCGGCTCAGTTTCCCGCCATCGCCTGTGTCAGCCGACTGGCCTTCAGTCCTTGCTTTCGGATAGCCCCTTACGATCTGTGTTCCGGTCTCAATTGTCTCTGAATGCTCGCCACTTCACCTCGTCACGATCAAACTTACAAACAACCCCGGGTTCGGAGTCCACGAACGGCCAGAATGGGAAGAACAAGTCTAGCCAGGATATCGACGAGGAGGAGGCCGACAAAGGGTTTGAACTATCGGAAAAGGCAGCACAGGCGGCACAAGTGAATATGCAAGCAAAGCTCGCCAAAGACGGGGCATCTGGGAAAAAATCGGGCTTCAGAGAGATATGGCGGCTGTTGTCCATTGCACGACCCGAGTCAAAGAAGCTCGGTTTCGCGTTCTTGTTTCTGCTGGTCTCGTCATCAATTACCATGTCGATTCCGTTTTCTATTGGAAGGATCATGGATGCGGCTACCAAGTCCACCGAGAATGTTGGGACCGAGGTCTTCGGTTTGAGCCTTCCTATGTTCTACGGCGCTTTGGCCGGCATTCTCGCAGTGGGCGCCGCGGCGAACTACGGTCGAATCATCATCCTTCGGATTGTTGGAGAGCGCATCGTCGCCCGGCTGCGCTCCAAACTCTTCCGTCAGACCTTTATCCAGGATGCGGAGTTCTTCGATGCTAATCGCGTGGGTGACCTGATCTCTCGTCTGAGCTCCGACACGATCATCGTGGGCAAGAGCATCACGCAAAATCTTTCGGATGGACTGCGCGCGGCGGTGAGCGGAGCAGCCGGGTTCGGCTTGATGGCGTACGTTAGTCTCAAGCTGTCCAGCATTCTGGCGTTGCTGCTTCCTCCGATCGGTCTCGGAGCGTTCTTCTACGGAAGAGCGATCCGAAACCTGAGTCGCAAGATTCAACGGAACTTGGGGTCTTTGACCAAGATCGCGGAGGAGCGATTGGGCAATGTGAAAACTAGCCAGTCTTTCGCTGGGGAAGTTTGCGAAGTCAATCGGTACAACACCCAAGTCCGCAAAATTTTCGAGCTCGGCAAGCAGGAATCCCTTATCAGTGCAACCTTCTTTAGCTCGGTATGTACCCCTACGCCGCGAAAAGTGAAAACGACATGGTTCTAATACGTTCTAGACTGGCTTGATGGGAAATATGACGATCTTAGCGCTCCTCTACGTCGGAGGTGGCATGGTCCAATCCGGTGCCATCAGCATCGGAGAGCTCACCTCATTCCTTATGTACACAGCTTATGCCGGCTCCAGCATGTTTGGCCTTTCCAGCTTCTACTCCGAGCTGATGAAGGGCGTTGGTGCCGCCAGCCGGCTATTCGAACTCCAGGATCGCCAGCCGACCATCTCCCCTACTAAGGGTGAAAAGGTTGTGTCTGCTCGTGGTCCCATTCGCTTCGACAACGTGTCTTTCAGTTACCCGACGCGCCCCGCAGTTCCTATCTTCAAGGATTTGAATTTCGAGATCCCGCAAGGGACCAATGTTGCTATTGTTGGGCCGTCCGGAGGCGGCAAATCCACCATCGCTTCTATCCTACTCCGGTTTTACAACCCCACCGCCGGAAAGATCCTTATCGATGGCAAAGACATTGGTAAAATGAATGCCAAGTCGCTCCGGCGGAAGATTGGTGTCGTCTCACAGGAGCCCGTCCTCTTCTCTGGATCCATTGCCGAAAACATTGCCTATGGCAGCCCTCGCGCGACTCGTTCGGAAATCGTCACTGCGGCCCGCAAGGCCAATTGCCAGTTCATCAGTGATTTCGTAAGTTTTATCTGGAGAAGGGAAACTCTATGTCTAGGAATCCTACTAACCCACCTCGCAGCCGGATGGTCTTGACACCCAAGTAGGCGCACGAGGCGCACAGCTGTCGGGCGGGCAGAAGCAACGCATCGCTATTGCCCGTGCTCTCATCAAGGAACCTGACATTCTCATTTTGGACGAAGCGACGTCCGCTCTCGACGCGGAGTCGGAGACGCTGGTCAACAGCGCACTCGCAGCCCTCCTCAGGGGCAACAACACGACGATCAGCATCGCCCATCGCCTGTCGACGATCAAGCGATCCGACACGATTGTCGTCCTAGGTCCGGATGGCAAGGTTGCTGAACATGGAACCTACGAGGAACTGAGCGCCCAACCGGACGGCGCTTTCACGAAGTTGATGGAGTGGCAAATGAGCGGTGGAGAGGATTCGCCCGCGCCGACTGCCTCCATCAGCCCGGCGACACAGGAGAAGCTGGATGGTCTGGCAGAGGAAGAAGTCGAGGATGTGGAGGAGACGAGCAGGAAGACCACCGAATGAGGATGAAGCATACCGGTTTGCACATATATTTCCTCCTTGGGGCTTACCTTCTTTCTTTCTTTTTCTTTCATTGCTGTTATACTATTTTGGTGCTGTAGAGCATTCCCCACTTTGCTTTGTTGAACCCGATGTTATTTCATAGACGGGCTGATCGACATGATGTCACATGTATCTATACCTTCTGTTTTGTATACCTCTTTATCCTACATAGTATATGAATCTCTTTTCATAGAAGTAATATTATTAGTTTTATGCAAGACAGGGAACACCTTTGGCAGAATTCTCTTGGCTGTCAACTTCATTTCTTCAACTCTACACCCCCCTCAAAAGCCGCACCTCCTGCCTGCGCATCCACCTGCATGCTCTCATCCAGCCCACACACGCGGAACAGCATCTGCGGCGTCATCTCCTTGCCAAGGTTCGGGATTCCATCGCGCTTCAGCCTTTCCATAGACTCCTGCATCGCCGCAACCGCAGGGCCCAGCCCAGCGAAGGGGAAGATGATCATCCTAAAGCCCAGTTCGCGGGCCTCCACAGCCGAGATAGACGGCGTAGCCCCATGCTCAACCATATTCAACAAAACCGGCCACGGCGCCAGATCCTGAACAATCTGACGGGCCATATCGCGCGAGGTCACCCCCTCCAGGAAACCGACGTCAGCGCCAGCGTCACGAGCCGCACGCAAGCGCGCCAAACTCTCCTCATACCCATGCACCTGCAGCGCATCCGTCCGCGCGATGATGACAATATCGCTTCCGATTCGAAGCCGCGCCTGCACGGCGGCCCGGATGCGCGTCACGTAGGTGTCCTTGTCGACCAGGATCTTGCCGCCCAGGTGACCGCACCGCTTGGTCTGCACCTGGTCCTCGAGGTGGAAGGCGGCAACCCCGGCGCGCGAGTACTGCTCCGTCGTGCGGGCCACCATGATCGGACCGCCGTAGCCGGTGTCAGCGTCGGCGATGACGGGCGTCGAGGGGGACAGGTTTGCGATCATCTCTGCGTTGGCGCGCATGTCGTTTAGCGTGCAGATGCCTAGGTCGGCTTGGCCGTGTACTGAGGCTGCTGTGCCTGCGCCGGTCTGTTGTGCGTTTGTGAGCTACCTTCTTCTAGTAGTGGCGAGAGGTGAAACGTACCATGTATAGGGCGTCGAAGCCCACGTTGAGGGCGATGCGCGCGGATAACCCATCGTATACGCCTGGGGCGGTGATGAACGATTTGGGGTCTTCGAGGGACCGGCGGAGAGTGGTCGCTGCGGTGATCATAGGCATTGTGTAGGTGGATTGACTCTGACCGGCAAGATGAGGGGTAGAATTAGAAGTAAATATGGTAAATATATAGATCGGTATTTCTATATATTTCTAAGCCGTCTAGCCGTGGTCCGCGGCCGACATCGGGTGGCGATCATTCCTTTTGTATCGCGCATCTGCTTCAACCTGTTATTCAAATGATTGATGTTACTAGAGCAGTGGAGAACTTATGTCATCTTGGTTATTTTACAGGGACTAGTTCATCTAGTGTGTATGAACTGCGCGTGTGAAAAATAAACCCTTGAGTGAAGATTGACGGTTCCAGAGACCCGCCGATCCGGGCAATTTCTCCACCTCCGGCGTCTTCGCCTTCCACTTACTTTCCCATCTTCAATCTTCAACCTTCGATCTTTAATCCTTCCACACGCAGACTTTTGTCCTGTCCTTCGATCTCGTTTCTTCCCCAGAATGATCTCTGGGGTCTGTATATCCTAAAATCGACTTCCTTATCTCTCTTACCCATCATACTCCTCCTCCATGGCCAAATCCGCCGTCGTTCAGGAATACGCCCCTCCGCCCTCCAATACCCTCTCTCTCGACCGCAAAGCCACCCACGAACGCCAATACCATGCGATTTCCCGACCGAAAGGCTATCGCGTCTCGTGGCATGCCAACCCGGCCGTGGAGCTGCACCATTTCGGGCAGTCGCATCCAATGAAGCCGTGGCGCCTCACGCTCACGAAGCAGCTGGTGATGGCGTACGGCATGCACCACGCGATGGATCTGTACTTCGCGCGCGAGGCGACCTACGAGGAGATGGCCGACTTCCACAAGACCGACTACCTAGACTTCCTGCAGCAGGTGCTTCCAGGCGACATGGAGAACGCGGATCAGAGCGAGAACGTCGTGCGGTTCAACTTCGGGGATGACTGTCCCATCTTCGACGGCCTGTACAACTACTGCTCGCTGTACGCGGGCGGCAGCATCGACGCGGCGCGCAAACTGTGCAACAACCAGAGCGAGATCGCAGTCAACTGGTCGGGCGGGTTGCACCACGCGAAGAAGGCCGAGGCCAGCGGGTTCTGCTACGTCAACGACATCGTGCTGGGCACCCTGCAGCTGCTGCGTCTGCACCCGCGCGTCATGTACATCGACATCGACGTGCACCACGGCGACGGCGTCGAGCAAGCCTTCTGGTCGACCGACCGCGTGCTCACCGTCTCCTTCCACAAGTACGACAAGGACAACTTCTTCCCGGGCACGGGCGCCCGCGACAGCACCGGCCCCAGCCACCCGCTCAACCCCGGCGCGCACCACGCGATCAACGTCCCGCTGCACGACGGCATCGACGACGACTCCTACATCCAGCTCTTCCGCGACGTAGTCAGCTCCTGCGTCAACGTCTACCAGCCCGGCGCCATCGTCCTGCAATGCGGCGCCGACTCGCTCGGCTGCGACCGCCTCGGCTGCTTCAATCTCAACGTCTCCGCCCACGGCGCCTGCGTCGCCTACGTCAAGACCTTCAACCTCCCCATGCTCGTCGTCGGCGGCGGCGGCTACACCCCGCGCAACGTGTCGCGCGCCTGGGCCCACGAGACCTCCATCCTCCTCGACGCCCAGAACCTCATCGACCCGCACATACCGGACACCGTCAAATTCCGTAACCATTTTGGCCCGGACTACTCGCTCTTCCCGCCGCTGTCGGAGATGCGCAAGCTCGAGAACAAGAACCCCCGCTCCTACCTCGCCGGCCTGTACGAGTCCGTCACCGAGCAACTCCGCTACATCAAGGGCGCCCCGTCCGTGCAGATGAGCTTCATCCCGCCGGACATTCTGGGACTCCGCGAGGACACCGAGCACGAGATCGAGGAGGAGACCGCCATGCGCGACGAGATGCGCGAGGAGCAGGACGGGAACGGCAGTTTGGCCAAGTTTAGTCGGCGGCGGGAGTTGGAGCGGGCGGCCGGTCAGCGCGATGAGCTGTATGCTTCGTGATTTTTTTCTTCTTCTTCCTTTTTTCGAGTTCAGGTGGAGTTGTATATACATTGGTGAAATTTTGGGCAGGGCGGTATTGGCGTTGTTTGCGGTGGCGTTTATCTATGTGATGTTTTTAGACCTACCTACAATTAGAAAAGAATACGAACATAGCAAGCAACACAAATTTTACGTATACGTATAATGTAGTAAAGCGAAGCACAAAATTCAACAGCTCTCACGGACATGATTTCAATACCTAAATGGTACCTGAAGCCGAAAGTATAGTTACATACCAGGTACATCTACCGTACATACAAACCATAAAAATATTTTTTTTTTAATTTCTTGGGGAAAAAAACAGTGAGAAGATAATAAATCCCAATTGTCGAGCAGAACCACAAGTACAGGAGCAGTAACTCAGCGGTAGAGTGGTAGATTGCAATGGTGTAACAACTAGCAATTATCTATAGGTCCCGTGTTCGATCCACGGCTGTTCCTTTTTTTTCTTCTTTTTTCCTGCATCTTTATCCTTAGCCAGCCTTGTTTTACTTACTTAGCTCACTATTAAGTTGGTTTTTTCTGCCTTGTACTTGGTTACTTTTCATTGGGTCAAATTCTGGAAGATATCCATGTGTTCAAGGTCTAGATCAGACCTAAGTGATGGGTAAGTGTAATGAACCGTGGCATATTTCAAGTTATACATTGACTTATTGGCTGGTCCATCATAGATCGAGGTTAATATTATGGTCCGGCTGTGTATATCCATGGAAATAAACACGAAGTGCCATCCATCTATGTTGAATACAGCATGAATACTTCCTCTTATACTATATGGACTATCAACTGCCGTGTCGAGGTCTGAGATAATCACACCACCTTACATGCTTGCGTGAATGGAGATTAAACAATGTCAAATATACATGTATACCCCTTCTCTACACATAAGGTACTATCTCACGGAAGTACCTTTAAAAACTTAATCAATTATGTATGTCCATTGTTATAAATCCTCCCTATCAAATATACTGCCCTCACACATGCTATAAGTACTAAAAAAAGTTATAACGCGTCAATGAAGCAATGGGTATCCAGTACGATGTGGGTGATTGGCCATAACAGCAGTGTTGAAACCTGAGGGCCTTGCTCCAATAATATGGCCCGAACCAAACCAAGACCTTGCAGGTGACCCTCTCCTGGCGCAGAGCAGAACGAAAGAGAGGATCATATTAGTCCTTCTCCTGGTCGGTTGGTGGCCCTTGCAGGTTGACTGGCCCCCGGTTTTGCTCATTCACCATAGTTCCGTGGCCATTGCTACCCTTTGCTGTTGTCGGCCTGTGGCTTCATTATATGCCTTCTCACCCCCCCGCTTGCTTCCTCAGATGAAATGGGCCAGGGTTTCCATCGCCAAGCGCGTGGTGGGCTCATGATCTCAATGTAGCCCCTGCGCGGGCGTCGGATTGGGGACTTCCGCCGGGGGATCGGTGTGCGGTGCTGTCTCTGCAGCTTCGGTGTGCGCTTGCTCCGGAGCCGCCCCCTGACCGGCCGGGGGATGATGCGGAGGGATTTCCGGGATGGGTGGCAGAGGTTGGCCCTCTAGGATCGGTGCAATGGCCAGGATCTGCTGGCGGGCACGCTCGGGATTGTGCGAATCGCTATCGTTTCTGTTTAGCCGGAGTACACCAGGAAACACCATTAAGAAAGAGGCTTACACGTCCGCATTGATGATCCAGTCCAGGTCTTCCTCGCCCTCGTCGGGACCCCCCGGTCCTCCGTGGACCGGGCGGAAGAGGTGAGGGTGCCACTCCACGCCGTGCTCGGCCCGCTTGGCGGCCTCCTCGCGTTGACGGTCCTCAATCTTCGTTTTCTCATCCGTTGCCACCTCGTGATCCCGCGCGATGATCGCCTTGACGGTATTTTCCCACAATCGCTGCGATTCGCGTTCGCCTTGCTGCTCGATGGGTCGAGTGGTGGGTGGGGTGTGTTTGGCGTGGCTCGCGTCGAATAGCGTATCTTTGTGGTTAGACTGCGTTCTGTCAGACCATGGCTTCAGTAAGGAGATCCAGGACAACATACGTGGACATCTCGGATTTGCATATCCCCGTTCCAGAAACCTGAAAGCTCATATAAAACCTCGCCCGTCTTCTCGTTCTTGATGGTGCCCCCAATCGCGTTATAAGTGCCGGAGAAATACCCCTTCGTCTTGAATTCGATATCGGCGACGAGATTGTTCTCGGGGCATCGCACGTAGCTGTGATCTCCGAGCTCGTACTTCATCTTGCCGAAAAGGATGCCGCGCGCGTACATATTCGGTTGCGTCACGATACTGCTGTCGTTAATTCCTGGCATCCAGAGTCACAAAGGGGGAGACGTACTATCGTTCACCCTTTTCCTTATCCTCCCCATGGTTCAACAACCGCACGATGGCGATCCCTTCCATCATACTGGCAGCCGAATTGCCCAGGAATTTACTGTGCGGCTTCAGGGTGCCGTCGATGCGGATATTATGTTCGGGAGCCATGAAGAAGTAGCTGGATTTCGGCGGGTGGTGGGAGGTTTGTTCGGAGATATAGTACCCGCGTGTTCCATCGGGGTAGTCCCAATAGCAGGTGAAAGTCTCTCCAAGGATGGGATTCAGCGGTTTCTTCACCCCTCTGTCCAAACGGAACCGATTAGCTCGTGAGAAACAAGTGGCGGGTGGGAGGGCATCGGACGTACGGAGGTTTGATGTGCCACCCACTCAGATAGAATTTGACCACGGATATGAAGCGTTCGAGCGGATCGTCAATAGTCGACATGGGCAGGAGCGTCTCCGGATGGGCCATGAAGCTAGAACAGAGGCAATCAGCAACGGGTCGGCCGTCACAGAACGGAGTCTAGGCGAGAGTCCCTACTTAGTGATGCGCTCCAACATAGACCGCGGCTCGAGAATAAAGGTAGGCAGCACCACCCGGCTCAGGTCTGCGCCCGGTCGGAGCTGGGAAATGATATGCGACAGGACTGGGAGGGTCAGTAATCGCACCGAGTTGATTTATGCGGTCGATCAAAACTCTCACGGTCAGCCCTTACCATTTCCTTGGTCGGGTTCTACCAGCTCGTCATCCCCACTGGTATTTTCCACCTTATCTCTGGCGGGTTCATCGAGGGATGAGCGAGCGCCTGTGACGTTGAAAAAGGAGCCCCAGTCAGCGGACATGGTGTCGGAAAGGAGGGGCGGGGCGGGGTGTTCCGCGGCGGAAGATTTGGCGGGGGGGGAAGGAAAGAGGAAAAAATGATGGAGTCAGGTATAGTGCTCGGCGTTGTCAAGTGAGATGAGACGAGAAGAGGGAAGAGAAGCCAGAGGGTAAAGGGGAAAGGGCTTGGAGAGTTGGTGGACGAAGGTTTGATTGATTACTGAGGGGGAGAGAGAAGTCGGGCCGAACATGGCAATGACGTGTGTGGGAGGGTCAACCACTGTTAAGAAGATTGGAACTTACTGGCGCCACTGGCCAACGATGACCGTCGACGGATATGAGAGACGACCGTGTGCATTTTGAGTTGAATGAGAGAGGGAAAACAGAAACAGGTAGTTTGTCTGTCACTTGGTTTTTGGGGGCAGATTTAATTATATATATTTTAATTTGTTGTTCTTGTTTTTTAGTAGAGTGGATCACCTGATGTATCCATTCCCTGTAGAACGACTCGATCGGGGGATCTTCAATATCACTTAAGAAGAGGAGGGAAAGAAGGAAAGAAGAAGAAAAGAACGGTGGGAAAAGAAAAAAGGAAGAAGTCGATCTAGAAAATTAAAAATTCTTCCAAGTACCTCCAGACCTAGCCAACACCCAGTGTGTCTCCCATACGTAGATGATCCACCGCTACTTCATACTACTGATACTATAGGGATTTGGGAGGATCCTAGCCCTGGTCTTCCCCCCACAAGAATCCATCCGTGAACGTGTTGCTCGTCTTGGCTATGCTTGTCAGGATGTCGTCCTTCTTTTCACTGGGACTCATCGATCTTTTTGGTCTAAAAGGATGCTAATCTGGCGCAGAGGATGGTCTGGACATCTGTGGATGTCTAGATGAGAGGAAAAAAATAAGGTAAAAAAATAAGTAAAATCAAGAAAAAAGACCATGAAAAACACCAACGAATGAGACATACTATCAGGATATAGCCTTGTACCTGGATCCAATGCCAAGCAAACCCTCTAGTCTAGTGTCTTTAGAGGGAGAATTTCCCGAAATGTGACGCCATCGCCCGAAACCAACAACCAGTCAGTAACCGCCATTATACTTACTACGTAGTAGGCAGCAAGGTATTAGTATGCAAATCGCCTACCGTAATGGGTCCCTTCCACGTTCTAGTAGTCCACAGTCCTCATCCCCATGAATGACACCCCAATCCTGCTGTAGTGCCTCAAACCCGGTCGATCAAGGCCACATCTCCGCCCGTGATCTCATGCAGGAATCCCGGATCGGGACGATGCAGCATGACATGGAAATGCTCGACCGCGTGGACCGACTTGAGCGACTTCCAGTTCTTAAACCAGATGACCTACCAGCAGTACCCCGGTCAGTTGATTCCTCCCAACGACCGAACTCATTCCCTACGGATAACGTACCTGGTCAGCCGGCACCCGCGAGCGGAACGTCTTGCCCACGTAGTCGTCAATCTCCTGGCGGGCGCGTGGGGTCAAGTCATCCGTCGCCGGGTCGTCTTCCAGCTCGAACTTGGTCCATACCACCAGGTGGACGATGCCGTCTTCGACCCCATACGGCCAGTCATTGAAAAGAATACGGATGTCCTCTGCACACGTTCGTTAATTGTCAGCCCAACCGTGAACCCTTTGTCGATCATCCCAGCCAAAATCCACGGACATGACGAACCATCGTATTCAAAGGGCCGCCCTCGCGGTTTCAAGTCCTCGGCGCTCCCCTCCCCCCAGCGTAGCCGCTCCTTGACCACAAACCGCATGATGGACCCATACTCGGCCACAATCCGCTCCTTGTACTCCAGGTACTTGCGTAGATCGCTGGGGAGTCGCTGGAACCGATCGATCCGGTTGGTTCCTACACCTCTGTTCAGCGCGCTGCCTTCGTAGTCGAATGTGTTCGGTTCGACGGTCACTCACGGATGAACTCCTGCACCAGATCCCACCCCTGTTTCTCGTAGTGGTCGTCGGGGGTCGAGAGGATCTCGATGTTCTTCGGAGGCTGACCTAGAAGGAAGCTCGGACACTCGGCCGGCCGCTTATGGTGAGGAACGTTGACCAGCCAGTAGGGCAAGGATTCCGCCGATAGGTTCGACGTGGCGTCCGAGAAACTGGCTGCTGCTTTCACATCTGGCTCCTCCAGCTTCTCATCGAGAGCGGTGAACGTCGCGGCCGGCGTCGACAGTTCAGGGGCGTGAGGCATGATGGCGATAGGAGGACGGAAAAATCTAAACCACAGTTGTCCTACCCTGTATGCTCTGTAGTGTTGGAAGCGAAATTCGTCTGGATATCAATCCCCAAAACCAAAATGAATCAATCAACGGTCGGGCCCGATTGCGTGGCGACCGACTGTCGGTCGAGCGATGGGTTGGGGATCGTCGATGCGGAGACCCACTGGGCTAGAAACGGTTCGAGAAAGGATTGTCCCCTTTCGAGGTAGACCATCCTGCAGTCACACCGACTAGGGAGGGGGGTCCCTACAAGGTGAAAGAAAATACCACAATGAGAGAGGAATGCATGCACCATGGATGATCCATCACGGCAAGGGTCATTCTCAAAGTACTAGCTTGCGGTATGGCTTTCCACAGTTCTTATATATTGCTTATGACAGATGTGGCGCAGCTTGCCGCATGCGACTTGGACAGGACAGGCTGCATCGTTCATGCGCCAAGCCGACGTACGTCCTAGCCCCTGCAATCCACGCCTTGAATTTCGGCGACGAACTGTATAGATATTGATTCAATTCTTTAGACATAGATTTCCGATCTCAGGTCCATCGGATCGAACAATCGACACCCCTGCTGCCTCCAACTCCTTCCTGGCATCGGCCCACCCTTCATCCGGCGAAACACACCGTGTCGCATCCTCTACAAAGTAACTCCGGAACCCTTCAAGCGCAGCATCGATAGCCGTGTACTTGACACAAAAATCGCCCGCCACCCCCACCGAGAAGACGTCCGTAACCTGCTGGCTCGCCAGGAACGCCTTCAAATCCGCACTCACAGACTGCGCATTGACAACCGGATCGCGATTCCCAAACGCATCGGAGAACACCGAGTACATTTCCACCCGCGGATTCATTCCTTTTTTCACGGTCAGATCGACCCGACTGGTGTCGATTTCGGGAATGACCGCCGCGCCTTTGGTACCTGCCACGCAGTGAACCGGCCACAGCCGCTGCGGCTTGACCTCGTCGTGCTTGCCCGGAGCCGGATTGTTCATCTGCACGTAGGACTCGAAGGGGTGGTTGTTCGGAGGCGGGTGGTTACTCGAGAAGGAGATGTGGGTTTCCGAATGGTAGTCCTGCGAGACGACCTGGATGGCGAAGCCGGGGTTTGCCAGGAGTTTATTAATGGTCGGGGCTATCTCGCGTGCACCTTGAACTGCGAGAGAACCATTCTGTAATAGACATATCAGCGGGGGTTATCCATATAGATCTACATCAGTCAATCAGTCACGTACTGGAGGGCAAAAGTCCTCCTGCATATCAACCACGATCAGAGCGGCTTTCATTGCGACAGATTCCCTAATGGGTGCGACAAATGGCGATCACTAGAAACAAATGATGTGGTGGGAGAGTTCAACCCATAGAGCACCCTGGTCCTTCTGACACCGCAGTCTCCACTGGGGCAATAAGCTCAATGTCATGTTGCATCATAACCGGAAACGGCGATGACATGCGGGGGAGCTTAGAAAGATCCAACTCCCAGCAAAAGAATCCGCCCGATAACTGATAAGCCCACACGTGACATGTGCTGAGTCAGCGGGACACAAAAAACCAACAAAAACTTCGACTTCTTCGCTTCTTCTTCTCCTTCTTCTTCCTTTCTTACTTCCTCACCGTTTCAGGGCTGAGGCCCTTGTCTCTTCCTACTAGAACTCTGTTTCTAACTATTATTCCCTGCAGAGGATGAGATTGTCTCAATCAAAGGTATGCACATCCCCAAACTCAATTGCATCGACCCTTTGTTTTTATGATGATCCCATTTATTGGAGCTGTCCGAGATACATCATGCGGATAAAATCTTTATACGCTTTTCATCTTTCTGATCTTTTCAAATCTTCTGTTTTGAAATACCACGTACCTGGTTGTGATCATTCGCTAACTCGCACAAGTCCCCACTGCAGGAACCGAGTAAACATCTATTCCAGCCTCCTTGATTACCTTTTTCCTTCTTTGACCCTTACCCCCCACATCACATAATAGCTTCTCTCTTCACATATTACTCCCCCCCCACTACCCACTCCCCTATCATTGCCATAAATTCTACACTACACGCCACCATGGCACATGATCCTCGATTAGCTAGTGCAGGCACTGCAACCCCTGACCCCCCTCCCCCACCACCACCACCTCCCGCTGAGACCGCGATGTCGGTGGTGGCAGAGACCCGGGCAGCGGATGACGCGGTTGCCGCCCAGTCAGACTCCTACAAGCTTAGATTCTGCACAGTCTGTGCATCCAACCAGAACCGGTCGATGGAGGCTCATCTGCGGCTCTCAACGGCCCCTGCCCCGTTCCCTGTAATCTCATTCGGTACCGGCTCTCTGGTCAGGCTACCGGGCCCCTCCATCACCCAACCTAATGTCTACCACTTTAATTCGACCTCGTACGCCCAGATGTACGATGAACTGCTGGCCAAGGACGAGCGACTCTACCGTAATAACGGCCTCCTGACCATGCTGGAGCGCAACCGGAACCTGAAATGGGGCCCCGAGCGCTTCCAGGACTGGGTCCCGGGCATGCCCCGCATC
Organism: Aspergillus candidus; assembly: GCF_002847045.1. Classification (NCBI taxonomy): domain Eukaryota; kingdom Fungi; phylum Ascomycota; class Eurotiomycetes; order Eurotiales; family Aspergillaceae; genus Aspergillus; species Aspergillus candidus. Next base: position 52,052 of record NW_020194028.1, on the reverse strand, counting down.
GACCACGTCTCCAAGGGCGACAAGGGCGCCCTGGGCACCGAGGGCGGCGTCGTCGACGTCATCATCACCTGCGAGGAGCGGTGCTGGGACGCCGTCGTCGACGACCTCATGAACAAGGGCTCGACCCTGAACCGCCCCGTCCACGTGTTCAACGTCGACATCAAGGATAACCACGAGGAGGCCCTCGTCGGAGGGAAGGCCATCCTCGAGCTGGCCAATCGGCTCAACGCTGCCGCCGTCCAGGAACGTAAGACGAACGATCAGACCGGCTGGGAGAACGGCACGGGCGACGCCCGCAGGAGCTTCGATGAGAAGGTCCCCCAGATCCTGGGCGAGTGGCAGGAGAAGTGGCCTAATTTACCGGCCTTGTGGACTTTGGCTTGGCTATAGCCTGCCATAGTAGCCCGAAGGGCAATTCAATATACCTGAAATCAATGATACTCCATACTTGTTTGTTTCTAAGCATTCACTCAACATGTAGCTATACTCTCAAGATTTATACCAAAATACAATACTGCCGACTTGATGACCCCTCCATTAAACTATGCACGTTGCCTTTTATATCATTATAATCTAAAGCTCGAAGGTCACATTATCCTACCATTCTATCACCTGTTTACCTCTTGCATATCACTCTCAAACCCCAACCCAACCCTATGACCAAAAAACATTCACAAATGGGTATATAAATACATACAAATCCACATAAAACCAAATCCGAATAACACCATCATAGCACATAGCATATAACATATGGCACCCATGCACCCACCCCCCCCCCCACACACACACCATACAAATACAATAATATCAACTCCCAAGCAAAGCCTCCCTCCTCAACAGATACCACCTCTCCAAACACGCCCTCCGCTGCGCAGGCGTCATCCCCTCCACAACAAGCGCAAACTCCGTCGCACTGGGAAACCCAAACTCGCGCGCCATGCTGCAGAACTGCCTTTTCATGACGTCGCGGGGTGGGTGGTACCTGTATGGGATGGTGCCTGTCTTTGTCGGGTCAGTTGTTAGGAGGGGGGGATGACTGGTGTCGGTTTTTTGCGAGTCGGCGAAGACGGGATCGTCCAGGTCGAGGGCGTGGTCTGCCTGTTGGGCACGACGGCTGAGACGCTCTTCTTCTTTGGAGGAGCCGATGACTTCGTTATTGAGGTGGGTGTATTCGACGCCTGCGCTGGTGAGGATTGCTTGGATGGGGTCGTGTTGGTGTTTTATGGGGGTGGGGGTGTTGGTGGTGGTGTCGGCTTCTTCTTTTTCGCCGCGGATTATGGCGGCTAGGTGGTTCATTACTTCGTCGGAGTCGTCTGTGGTCGTAGTGGAGGCGGGTGCGGCATCGTGATGATATTGGTCGACTTCGATGCCCATGACGTGGACGCCAGCGCGGCTTTCAGCGACGTTAGTCTTGTTGACGATATCGCGGAGGACAACGTTGTTGTCCTGATACTCGAAGAGGTTCTTCAGTCCGAAAATCTCCCCCTTCTGGTCCTTCTTCTCCTGGACGCCTTTGAAGTACCGGCGCTCGGAGCTCGCGTTGTAGCCGATGTTGGCCTGCTGCTGCTTGTAGATCTGGCGCGCGTAAACGATCTCCTCGATGGTCCCCGCTGAGATGAGGCGGAAGACTTCGACGTCGCGGGACTGGCCGATGCGGTAGGCGCGGTCTTGCGCCTGGAGGTCGTGCGACGGGTTCCAGTTTGGGTCGACGACGACGACTTTGTTGGCGGATGTGATGTTGAGGCCGACGCCGCCGGATCGCGTCGAGATCAGGAAGACGAATTGCCGCGGGTCCGAGTTGAACTCGGCGACTGCCTGGGCGCGCTCGTCGTAGGTCATGGAGCCGTCGAGATAGCTGACGTTGTAGCTGGTGTGGTTGAACAGCATGTGGAGCATCCTCAGGAGACGGACGCTGTGGGAAAAGACCAGGACCTTGTCCCCGTTGGCGTGCCACCACTTCAGCAGTTGCTTGAGGACCTTCCACTTGCCGCAGAAGTCGGAATTCGCGTAATTCAGGATGGAATCCCGTTGGCGGTAGAGCTGCTCCCACTGGCTGGGCACGGCAATCTCCAACCACTCTTTATCCTTTTCCCGTTTCTCGTTGCTGTCCGTGCCTTGGGGGATCAGCGTGGCCAGGTGATTGCTTAGCTTCTGCAGAACAGCGATCGCGGGGAAGACGTGGGTGGCCCAGGGGCCTTTCCCCGGGATGATCCTGCGACAGCACCAGCCTGCCTTCTTCCCCGATCGACAGTCACACATGTCAGTGGAGTGCTTGATGTATTCAATGACCTCGCTGTCCAGAATGTTCTCGTAGGCGTCGGCCTGCGTGTCGGTGAGGGGACAGAAGACGACGCGGTCGATCTTCTTGGGCAGCTGGTCGGCAATTAGGGTCTTCATGCGACGGAGAAAAAACTGGGGAAGCAAGTTTTCCACCAGCATCTTGGCCGTTTTACGGGCCCTACTCAACTGATGGACGGTAGCATCGTGCGACTGGCCAATCCTCAGCGGCTCCGAGACGCTTTTCCTCCATTCGAGCGCAGGGCCTAATATCCCCGGGTTGGTCCAATTCAGCAGGGTCCAGAGCTCTTCGTAATTGTTTTGGATCGCGGTTCCGGTCAGCCCTATCCGGCAAAGGGCGTTGACCCCGTTCATTTCCTTGGTGGTCATTGAACTTTTCTGCTTGATAACATGGCACTCGTCAGCGATCACACAGTCCCAGTCGACCATGTTGATCGCATCCTTGTTGTTGAGGTAGGTCCCGTAGGTCGTGAGCAGGACCTCGATTCTCCCGGACCGCGCCGCCTGGAGCGCCAGTTCCTTGCTGTCCCCGTGGTACAAGTCGACATGCCACCAGCCCCAGCGCTCAAACTCCGACCTCCAGTTTTGGAGCAAGGTACCGGGGCAAACAATAAGCGTTCGCGGGTACCAGCGGGGTTGATCGCTCCGGCGCATCTTCCGCATTCGCTTCGCGTCTCGTTCATCGCCTGTTTTCCCATACGCTGCGGTGAGGAAGGCGATCACCTGGACTGTTTTCCCCAGACCCATATCATCGCCGAGGATGCCGCCTTTCTGATAGACGAAGAGCTCGTGCAGGAAGGCCACTCCATCCACCTGGTACTGGCGCAGCCACTGCGCGACGGGGGCTGGGATCAAGCCCAGCGAATATGGAAGGGTGATGTCTTTGTAGGGACTGCAGGGCGTCATGTTACTAAAGGTGGGCTTCTCCTTGAGGTCCTGCAGGCGCTCGTCATCCGAAAACTCAACCTCATCATAGGTCGGAGGAAGTTTCAACCCCGACGTCTTCGACTGTTCCGTCGTGGCGTCGAAATCGGTCCGACGCTTTTGCAGGTAGTCCGGAAGCGAGTCATCGCCCTCATCGTCGCTCGGCACTTCCTCACCAAAGGTCCTCAGCGGCCGCACCGGCGCCTTCCGTTTTGACCGGGGGATTTTGCCGACCATGACGTCGGAGGTGGAGGTCACTCGGGGGGTGGGGGTATGGGTGATGCTCTTGCGCGGACCGGTCGACGCTCGTTTGCGTTTCAGGGATTTGCGCCTCTGGAAGGCCTTGTAGGCTGCCTCGGGGTCGTCAAAGTCCTCGTCTCCATCGCTCTGGTCGGAGATCTCGACTGTTGGAAGATCTGGAGAAAGGGAACGACCGGATTCTTTTTTAGGGGGGTTGGGTTGATCTGTGTCTATTACTGATTGATTAGAGATGGGGAGAGGCGAATATGCGGGGAAGGAAGCGTACTGTCGTCACACGCGGTTGGACGCGATCTTTGGAGAGGAGCGTCCAGATCGTCGTCGTCATCTTCGCTGGCCGTTGCAGTCGCGTCCGTATCTTCCATGTCTACCATCTGGAATCGCGTCAAATGAAGTGGGAGAGGGCAGTGTAGTGGTTGGTGCAAAGCGGATGGGGAAGAGAAAAGAAGATGCGGAGAGGAAGACGGAGGGAGTCTTGGCAGCAGCTGACCATATCATACCAGATCATTGAAGCCCTAACTCGGGATCTTGGATGGAAGTATTGATTGCTTTTCAACAAGACTGTCGACACTCTTGGCTAGATTGACCAAGTATTCTAGTGGTCACACTGAGACAATATGCTCAAATATAATGTCACAGGGTTAGTAGGCAGGTAAATCTGCTCAATCCCGCGCACCCATCCACTATTGGACGCAGCCCTAACTCAAGACAGGCGTCGTACGACTGATTCTTCGGTGATTTATTAGGTGAATGTTTCTATTTAGTAGAACTTATGTACCTACATGAGGTTATTTGAGCACATATTTTAGTTCCATATCACAAAGTATATCTAGTAGTAACCCGTGATCTGTATAGGTAGACAGCCTCTTAAACTCCTCTGGGCCACTCCAATCTCTTCATCATTCTCTTACCTTACGTCTCTATCAGAATTCTCCCTATTCTCCCTATCATCACGACTCAACATGGAACAGCACGCCATGCACTCCATAACCACAGCAACCACCCCAGCAATGCCCACAAGCAGCCCATCCCCCGAAATGGGCAAACACGCCGGCATGCACATGTCCAGCTGCAAGATCTCCGTATATCCATCCCTCCATCCCTCCATCTCTTCAATCCAAACAACAAATCTACTAACAGGCCAACCAATCCTCCCCAGATGCTATGGAACTGGAACACCATTGACTCCTGTCAGCCTCCCCCCCTTCTTCCCCCCCCTCTCCTTCTGCTAAGACAAGAGAAGGCTTCCTCTCCTCAACCTGGCACATCACCTCCAACAGCGAATTCGCCGGCTCCTGCATAGGCGTCATCTGTCTGGTTCTCGTCCTCGAGCTTCTCCGCCGTATTGGGCGTGAATATGATGCTTTTATCATCCGTCGTGCTAGACTCGCCCAGCACAATCAGTACCTATCTCTATCTCTAGCTCCTACGGACACATCCACCACAGCTCCAGCCGCAGCCACAGCCACATGTATCCCATTCTTATCACGCCCCTCCTCACCTTCTAATGGCCCCAAACCTGCTCTACCGACTTCAACAGTTACCCCTACTACAGCAGGGACCACAGCAGAAACAGGACCATCCACCATACGCCCCAAACCAACCGAACAGCTCATCCGCGCGGTGCTACACACGCTGCAATTTGCAGTAGCGTACTTCATCATGCTGCTGGCGATGTACTTCAACGGGTACATCATTATCTGTATCTTTATAGGGGCGTTTCTGGGGGCGTTTATCTTCTCGTGGGAGGGGTTGAGTTTGGGGGGGGATAGGTATGTTTTTTTTCCATTTGATTCTATTTTTTTGCTGTTGGCAGAGAGGTGGATGGATGGATGGACGGATGGATTTGTGGATTAAGAGATGATGAGCTTGCTAACTGAACGATGTGTGTGTATCTAGGAATGATGCTACGGCTGTTACGAAGTGCTGTGGATGATTGATTGATTGATCAAGTTGTTCGCTTCGTCTATACACCTACCCCCACCTCTCACCTCCTACCTACTTCCTACCTACCGACCTACCGATATATCAACAGAATCACAAGTGATGCATTCCATTTTAGTGCACATTACTTTGCTCTCATTCATTAGTCCATCATTGGATTTTTTTATTCTATTTACGAAAACGTCCCTCGTAATTACTTGTCTGTCTGTCTATCTGTTTGTGTATCTACCTACCTACCTACTACTTACTTACTACCTCGTATGTATGTACGTAGTACGTCAGCCATCTTTATTTCTATCAAACATCATACATTATCCATACATACCTATAAACCTACAAACCTACGTAGATATAGATAGAAAATAGATAGATAGACAGACATATATCAATTCGCACCCCAAATACCGGCTAACACCGCGGGTCTCCCAAACAACATGATGTAATCAAGATTCTATAATGCCAGGAAAAAAACACCAGTGTATCGCCATGTGCAACATACCATGCAGACGAAAGATCTAGAAATAGTCAACGAGTTTTGTTGGTCAGACACTGGTTGCATGCATAAATAAATGATATTAGGGGACGAAACTGCTAGGGCTGCATTTGGAGCTGGGATCCTACGCCTCGTTGGCAATGACCCCGCTTCAGATGGCGGGGTCTTGGGACTCCCCTCCATACGAGAGTTTGAACTACTAGACTACTGGCTACTGACTACTGACTACTGACACTACGGTTTACGTATACGATGGAGGAATGATGGTGAGATGCTAATATATCGGGAGACACTCTAGATTACACCACCCAAGGATACAGACCGACCGTCATCGCCATCATCATTCGGAAAAGATCAGAAAAAATGTTTCCAATCTCCCGAGCAACAAGGGCAATGGATCAGAGACGCAAATCAATCTGACGAGAAAAAAAAATTCCTTTTCCGTTGGGCAATTTACAGCTCACCACAGTCCACGATGGTGGGCTTGACGTTCGAGCGGATAGCACCGCTGCTAGAGCCAAGAGCCTCGATCTCCTTGACGATCTGGAAGGAAGCGTCGTCGGCAACCTCGCCGAAGACGACGTGCTTGCCGTCCAACCAGGAGGTCACGACGGTGGTGATGAAGAACTGGGAGCCGTTGCTGCAGGAATTCCCTCGTTAGTCAAGAAAACCTTGGCAGTTGGAGCAGTGAAACAAGGAGACTTACGTGTTGGGACCAGCGTTGGCCATGGAGAGGATACCGGGCTTGGTGTGCTTGTGGATGAAGTTCTCATCGGCGAACTTCTCACCATAGATGGAGCGGCCACCGGTGCCCTACAGATCTCGTTAGATGTATGTCACGGGAAGAAACAGAACGGGGAAAGACACTCACGTTGTGGCGGGTGAAGTCACCACCCTGGAGCATGAACTGGGGGATGACACGGTGGAAGGTGGAGCCCTTGTAGCCCTCACCCTGAGGCTTCTTGCAAAGCTCACGGAAGTTGGCAGCGGTCTTGGGGACGTCCTTCTCGTAGAGGTTGAAGGCGATGCGGGCCGTCTTGGCTGTAAGATAACAAGCCAGTCAGTTTGAATTGAGCTGATAGACAGAAGCGAAGCTCATCGAAGAAGCACCACGAAAGAAAGCAACGAAAGCTCAATCCATCTGCCCCACCACAGGTTCAAAAACCAGGGAGACAGCGTAGAAAAGAAAGGGGAGAAGACACTTACGGGCGCTGGAGCCCACAGGGGCGTACTGGACGTCGAAGAAAGCCTTGGTGTTTCCGGACATATTGGAAGCTGTTTGATGGAATGGACGAAGAGAGAGGAAAGAGGACTGATTGCAATTGAGGACAGAGGAGAGGGGACGAGAAGCGAAGGAGCAAGGTGGGGTTAAGCCCGTTGTTGACCTCAGGACGCTTCGGGAGAACATTGTTGCTGGAGGGGCAGACACGGGAGAATTCGGCCGCCGAGATGTGCTTTCTGTTGCTTTCTTCTGCTTCCGGTGGATGGGGGATGCGTCAGCCAGTGCGCGCCAAACATGCAGGTTGGCCTGAGGCTGCGGTGTGGTTGGTCCGAAGGGAAAAGGTTGAAGTCACGGTTAGGTGCCAGTACCAACCTCCCCAACCACCCCAACCACCCCCGACACTGACCCACAGCCAATTGGGCAGAGAAGGGATTGACGATGGATACTTACAAGGATTGATGATAATTTAGAAGAGGGTGAAGAGTGAGGGCTAAAGTACAAGGGCTGGAAGACGTTGAATTGGTCGAGCTCGCACCAGGTGAAGAACGACAACCAGGGGAAGAAAATTGTCACCAAACCCTCCGAATGGGGTATAGCGTATTTGATGGTGGTTAGATAAGCACTTACTGATCCGGGTTAGGTCCGGTTCGATCTCCAGTGGGGCGGTTACAGTCCAGAACGTCCCAGAATCGTGGAGTCCAGGAGTCTTCTCCAGAAACATGAGATAATATAGATTAGATGTTTATTGAGGTATTATCTATCACAAGAATAAAGAAACCCCCCCAAAAAAATAGAAAGAAAGAAGACAAATCCTTGACCATGAGTAAGGAGGTAGAAGGAAATCAATCTAAGAAGTGGAGGGGAGGGGAAAAAAACGACAGGAGCCGGATTCGAACCGACGACCCCGAAGGGACAAGATGTCAGGGGAACTTAGTAGCACCTCGTTCAAGTCTTGCGGATTAACCACTCTCCCACCCTGCCTACTGTGGAGACAATCCAGAAGAGTGGTTAATAAGGGGGAGACGTCTTCATTTACTACAACCCAGCTTTTCTTTGGTTATCACTTTATCACTACAAGGTGGATGGCCCTTACCAGCGTTATAGCATACAATATTCAAGAAAGGCAATAATCCAATATGTATCCGTATATAATATAAACATATATATAAAATGCCACAGAACAACCTGCCACGTATCTATCACAGAAAAAAGACTGCAAAGAAACCAACGCTAATCATGGGCAAGAAAGTAGGTAGGTAAAACTGCGAATGGCAGAAAGAAGATACAAAAATAAACAAAGAAGTGAAGAATATCGAGGCCAGTAAGAATACATAAGAATCACTGCTAATCTGCAGGCCAAGGGTTGAATCGAATTCGACGCAAAATGCGAAATGGGGGGCTGGGCTCAATTATGGCAGGGAAAGAAAAAAAGAAGAAAAGAGGAAGAAAGAAGATGGGGATAGAGCTCCGCCGGATACAACAATTCGTGCCACATGGGTTTGATCATGGTCGTGCATGATGGCTGGGACTGCAAAAAAGGAGTAAAAAAGGTGTAATAAAAAAAAAGGTGTGTTACACCATTGTTCTCAAAAAATAACAAGACAATCATAAAAAGAATCAAGGTAGGTAGGATAGGATATGACAAGAAAAGACGAACAAAACATTACAATTAAGTGTTTAAGACGAAGAAAGCAAAAAAGTGTCTGGAAAGCGTTCGCATCGTGAAGACCCTGACCCAAGGAGGTAAACTGGTAGACTATCGGAAATCGTCTTCGTCGTCGTCGTTGTGGTGGTGGTTGGCGGGTTCTAACCGCTGCACCAGCTCCTTGGTTTCGCGGGCGATTTCAAAGGCAATGGGCGGCAGTCGGTTGGTGCATTCGCGCAGCTCCTCGGCACTGGATGGCGCTTCACCCTGGGCGGCTGTCTCTATGAGACGACTCCGGTGGTGCTCTAGGGTTTCGAGCATCGGCGCGGCGCGGTCCCGGAGGAGGGGGCTTGTTTCGGGCTTGTGGACGAAGTGCTGGGTGGAGGAAGTGACGTTGTTGACTACCGATGAGATGGCGGATACGTGGGTGCGAACTGCGGTGAGGTCGCCGTCTGAGCGGATGCTGGCGACGAGGGCTTGGATCGATTGGACGAGGCCGTCGGTTTGGTCTTCCACGTAGAGCTGGGGAAGTTAGCGGTTTAGGATCTCGACCGTCGACGGGCGGGTAGCTAATAGACTCACCTTGAGCTCCTGGAGCTCGTGGTCTCCGTTCGGTGCCCCGTAATCCAACTGCACAGCCGGCCCCAGTCCGTTAGGGTGGGCGTCCGTCGGGGTGCGGGAGCGATTGGACGGAGGACTCAAGGCACTGTAGATGGAATCATTGCGGCTGAACCTGCTGTGACTAGGCGCGACGCTGAAGTAGTCGGGGGACTTCATCTGGGTGAAATGCTCGTCGTCATCCTCGTCCTCATCGACGGGGCTCGGCCGTATCTTCACCAGCCGGATAAGCTCAATGACGGCAGTGGACATGTGCGAAGCCGCAGCATCGAGGAGCGAAACGGGCGACAGGCCGCTCGAGCCCGCGAAGTTCTTGCACGCCGTGATCAGGTTGTTCGCGGTGGCGGAGACCTTGCGGGTCGCCTTGGCCCGCAGCGCAGAGGTTCCATCGTCCACGCGATCGCCGACTTCAATGTCCCGAAGGATGTGGCGCACAGCGACGACAACGCCCTTGATCTGGTGCATGACAAAGTGATGCTCGTCGAACCGTGCCACGCGGATCAATTCGTCGATCGAGATCTGGAATTTGGTCACGTGCACGTCCTTCACCAGACCGTACTCCTGCAGCAGTTCGTTCTCTTTGGCGACGCTGCTAGCATCGGGACGCAGCTCGGAGATGCCCGCCGAGGAGGCGCGCAGGTGCCGCAATTGAGCCTTGGCCTTGGCGTAGCGGGCCTTCCACTGCTTCAGTTCCTCCTCCAGTCGTTGCACCTCGCTGGACAGTCGCTCTTCGTGCTCCCATCGAGTGTGGCTCTGTTCCGACAAGGCTCTCATCTCCATCAAAAAGCCAGCGGCCTCCCGCCGGACCTCTTCGGTCACCTGCTGTTGGTGTTGCAGTTCGCTTTCCAGGCTCTGGTGCTTGATCTCCAGATCCGCAAAACGAGCTTGCAGCTCCGGATCCCCGCCACTCTGCTGCGACGCTTCAGACATCTTCGATTGGAACTCATTCCCCATGGCATCATGTTCCGCGCGCACCCGGTCCAGCTCGACATGTAAGGAGCTGTTCAGCTCCTCGGCTTGCGATACCTTGCTTTCCAGCTCCATCTTCACCGCTTCCCACTCCTGTCGCTCGGCCGGATTCGTCTGTTACGTTGTCAGCAAAGGATGGGGCTAGAGATAGAGCATAGGGGCTCGATCCTTACCTGGGACTTGTGCTCTTCTTGATGTTTGGCGAGCTCCTCGCTCTTCGACTTGACCAGCTCCTCGAGAGAGTCAACATGGGCTTGATTGTCCCGGTATTTCAGCAGCTCCTCGTCCTTCGACTTCATCGACTCCTCCAGTTTGTGGACCTTCTCCTGCAACGCCGACACCTGCGCCTGCGAATCGACCAACATCCTGCGCTCCCCGTCGCCTATCGTCGTGGTCGTGCCCCGTCGGCTGAGCACCGCATCAAGGGCAAAGGCATCGCTCCGGGCGTCATAGTCATCCTCGGTCCCAGCCATATCGTCATCGTCCTCCACCATGGTACTCTTGTTCGGAACAATCGTGTTACTCTGGAAGGGTTTGGCCAACGGTGCATCCCCGTTCACGGATCCGCTCACGCTCAACGACGCTTGTCGCGGCGGGAAAGCACCCATCGGACTACCCGGAGACGATTGGGAGGGATATCCCCTGCCCATCCGAGAGGGGGGCCCCCGGGACTGTGACCGTCGACTCCCGGGAGGCGGGGGGTAACCGGCGGGGCCGTAGCCGGGCGGGTAGGCGTTCGAGGGACGGCTGCGATAACTGGAGGCGGGGCTGGCGCGGCGGGACTCGCGGGAGGGGAACTGGGGGAAGCGTCGCTCGAGCTCAGTGTAGACGTCGGTGGCCAGATCGCGGAAGCGCTGATGCTGCAGCGAGGCGAGTTTCTGACGCGCCTGGTTGCGCTTCTCGTGGAATTCGGAACGCGGCGGGAGGGACGGTGGGATATCCATGCGCGGCGGGCGGCTGGGCGAGGGCATGGCCTGCTGCCGGCGGAGCAATTCATCGTAGACGTCGGTGCTCAGCTCGTGGAACTGCGTGGGCGATAGCCGGAGTAGTTTATCCCGGGCCTTGCTGGGCTTCTGACCGAGGCGGTCGTTTTGGTACGGGGCGTGCAGGAAGCGTCGGAAGGCGACATAGTGTTGACCCAGAATCTCCTCCAGCTGCCTGTGTCGGCGACCGCGCTGGTCGGCCAGGGTGCCATCACTGGAGCGGCCGGTCACGGAGCTCGGGGGCGAGGGGTTGCCGGAATCGCCCAGGTGGGAGGAGCCATTGGGGAGGGCGCCGTTGGAGCCGCTGGGGACGCCGGAGGTGGGAGGGGTCGCGAGATTGCTGCGGTTGGAAAAAGTCGGGGAGAAAGGTGGCTCGGACTTCTGGTACTGATTGATCCCAGACCAGTCGCTCCCGTCGACGGAGACAGGCGACATGGCCCCGGAACGACCGATCATCAGGGACCGCGACGGCGGCGGTCACGTTGCTCCTGGGCCTGTTTGCTGGAGGCAATACAGAATCTCCTCAGTGGATTCAAGTCGGGACTATTCATTCGAGGGTGCGAGGGATTCGCGACCGGGAGGACATGGACAGGAAGGTTAATTCCCGATGGGGGGTGTAAAATACGGGGGTGGGAGTGGGAGGGAGGGACAGGAATTCCGATCGTGGCGGACGGGTAAAGAACGGGGCCCGGGGTTCTCGAGATGGTTCGGAGATTAATATCAGATCTAAGATGTCGACAGTCAGGGGGGAACACAGCCTCACGAGAGAGGGTGTCGAAGGGATGAAAGGACAGGAGAGAAGAAGAGAAACAAAGCAACGTGTGGAGGGAAAGAAAGAGAGGGAGACCACACGGATAAAAGAGTGAGCGGGAAGAAGGAAAAAAAAAAGGGTGTATGGGGATGGACGGAGAAAGAAAAGAAAGTCCCCCAAGCCAACGGTCCAGATCAAGTCCCAGGGGTGGAGAGGAAGCGCCTGGGACGAAATGGAAATGGAAATGGAATTCAAGGTGAGAAGAGAACAAGAATGAAGTGAGTGAGTGAGTGAGAGTGAGTGAGTGAACAGGAGACGGGAAATTGGGTGGAAATGGAGGATTCATGGGGTATTCGTATTACATACAATACGGTATATTTACTCTTGACCTTACCTATTTCTTCTATCTCTATGTCTAGTACGGAGTAGTAGTCGACTAGCTTGATCAACCCTGATGCGTAGTTCTTCATTTGTAAATCAAGATTCTACACATGACGGTTACTACGGAGTACTCAAGCAGGACAACCTGATATACTCACTCCCCCATCCATACCGTATGTAAAATTACCAAACCATACCGGGGGACTCCACCCAAACCCACCAGGAACCGATCAGTAATCTCCAGTGTGGCGGTGCTCACAATCACCACAATCACTATAATAATATTCTTAACCTTCCACTCTACTCCAAACAAAGGATTTCTATATATATAATTCTACAAAGTACATGGTTAATTAACATCATAGAGCCCCTCCTCCATTATCCCAAAATAGCCCCCCTTCTCAGAGCAATTCCTCTAATCGTCTTACCTGAGGACCAACTAACTATTCACCGCTCAACCAGACTAAATACTAGCCAATTAGTAGGTCCTAGGTATAGGGGCGAGAACCAGGCTAGACCAGCCCAAGACCGGTTCGTTACCGCTACCTGGAGTAGCTGCTCCACATGCCTTACGGACGTTACCTTACGGCGGAACGGGCTTGCTCAGGAGTTGGAGTTGGACTTGGTACGTTTGTGTAGTTGTTTTCAGCTAGTACGTATGGAGTAAGAGGTCAACATATCATCTGGGTAGTAGGCACCTACTTGCACCTAGTATAGACTATATACACTACAGAATGGAGGTGGTATACTTGGATGTTGTACGATTAGACCTTTGAAAATGAACCAAGTACCTTCGAGCACTCTAGAAAGAAAGGAAGGAAGATGAGGAGGAAGAGACTGTTGTTGACTGCCACCGTGACTCTCCCCTCTTCATCGGAATGGAATGCCAAACTAATGCTGGAGGTGACCACCGGCCGAGTCAGTGGTATGCTGCATTCCTCGGTTGGAACTCGAGGATAAACGAGAACTGGAATGTTTCGAGGAGTGATCATGTGTCAGTACTTGATACAATTCCCTGATCCAAACTACACCGAGATCCATAGATCATACAGTGCTGAGACTACATGGAATCAAAGAAATAATAACTTAAAAATTCATTCAATGTGGATATCCATACATGTGATAATCATGTCCAACATCATATATATACCCATCAGTCGCCATCGTCCAGTAGGTCAGGTCACCTGTAAAGATACCTAGATATCCAGTCCCATCCACCTTCATCTTTCTTTCTCTCTCCACAAGAAACATGAAAAAGATAATAACTGAAAAAGGAAAAAAAAAATTAACAGCAATAACTGCAAACCAGAGATCCTGTACTCCACCATTGGACGGTCGTAAAAAGTTGCAGTAAAAAAAAAAAAAAAAAATGTGCAGCAGCGCCCCCGACTGGAAAAGAAACCACGAGGAATGTACAAGTACAAAAAAAGCGGCCGTGAACCTTTGATCCGGTTGCGAGTCCAACAGTTGGGTCGTAGATGTATATCAGCCAAAGCTGGAGTGTAGGGAGGCGGGGTGTGGCCCCGAAGACTCGACCTTTGCTGCCTTTCTTTCTTTCTTTTTTTCTCTCTTTTTTCGATTTTCTTTCTTATATCACTTTTTTTCAATGGTTTTGTGTTTTAATGAAATTCAGCTCTTTCCAAGTCAGGTCATCATATGCTTGGCTCTGAGGTCTGTGTCTATTGCAAGTCTGTGGACGGGCGTGATCGAAATGTCATTCACTGGGAGTTGGTCATGCCCAAGCCCCGAGCCGCACCAACAGCCGCAGAAACAGGCGTCGCCGACCGCGTGGGAGCGGCGCTGCGGTTGTGGGCCATGTGTGCCCGAACCAGGTGGCCTGCCGCGAGGGCCGAGCACAGACTCAGCTCGCCGGCGAGAACGGCGGCGCCGATGATACGCGCCAGCCGGCGGGAGTTGTCGCCGGGGTTTGTGGGGTGAGCACCGCGCACGCCCAGCAGGTCAAGCATGGCGGATTGTCCCTCGAGAATGGTACCACCGCCGATGGTACCGACTTCAATGGAAGGCATCGACACGGCGATTTGGAGGTTGCCGTTGGAGCTGGAGAGAAGACGATTAGCATACTGGGGGGGGATTTGTGGGCCCGTATATCTGGCAAAGTAACTTACTTCTTCATGGTAGTGATACAGCTGCTGCTTTCCACGTTCTGCGCCGGGTCCTGTCCCGTGGCCAGGAAGATAGCCGTGACGATGTTGGAGGCATGCGCGTTGAAACCGCCCAAGCTGCCCGCCATGGCACTGCCGATCAGGTTCTTGCTAGTGTTCAATTCGACCAACGCATCGACGTCACTCTTCAGGACGCTGCGGACAACGTCGCCGGGGATGATGGCCTCGGCCACGATGGACTTGCCACGGCCGTCGACCCAGTTGAGCGCTGCGGACTTCTTGTCCGTGCAGAAGTTGCCCGACACCGAGATCGTGGCCATGTCGTCAAAGCCGCACTGCGTGGACATGACGGAGAGGGCCTTTTCGACACCCTTGGAGATCATGTTCATACCCATGGCATCGCCAGTCGTAGTCTTGAACCGGATGTAGAGGTAGGTACCCGCCAGAGCGGTCTTCATCGACTGAAGGCGGGCAAAGCGGCTCGTAGAGTTGAAGGCGTCCATCATGACCTTTCTGCCCTCGTCGGAATCGATCCAGACCTTGGCCGCGGCGGCGCGAGCCAGAGTGGGGAATCCGACACAGGGGCCACGGGTCATGCCGTCACCCGTCAGCACAGTCACCGCACCACCGCCAGCGTTGATGGCCTTGGCGCCACGGCTGGTACTGGCCACGAGGACACCCTCGGTGGTGGCCATGGGGATGAAGTAGCTCTGTCCGTCGATGTTGAGAGGACCGGCGACACCCAGAGGCAAAGGCAGGTAACCAATGACATTCTCACAGCAGGCGCCGTGGACAAGGGAGTAGTTGTAATGTTCGTAGGGGAGCTTCGAGGCCTCCAGAGCACTCGTGACGGGAGCGGTAGATTTGGTCCGAGACACCACCGAACGGCGGATCTTCACCGCTCGCGTGAAGGCATCGACACGGCTCATGAGGTCCTCGTCCTCCATCGTCTTCTCGAGGGCATACCCGGGTATCTTGCCTCGTAAGGACAGTTCGATCAGTTCCTCGTCGGTCATGTGAGGCGCCTTCTTCTCTTTCAAGAGAGCCTCGCACTCCTGCGGGCTGCGGTTGGGGACGTCGGGGTTCAAGTTGACCTTGGGGTAGACCTTGGGTTCGGGGACGACGGGCTTGGACTCGGGACGAGATGTCGGCTCCTTGATGCTCCACCGGGCGGCATTGAACAGGTAGCCGTTGAGCAGAATGCTGAGCGTCAGGGCACCGATGATCCACTTGCTGATGATGGGATCCTCAATGCTCTTGAGGAGGCTTTCGATCACACGCCCACCCACAGCGTCCAGGATCTGATCGGTATACTCGATGTCAAACAGCGGGCCATCGACGGCGGAGTAGTGCACGGAGGGGTACTCCAGCTTGTACTTGATGGGGGGCACGACAGTGACGCGAGTGTCCTTCATCTGGCTCTTGGCCGACACGTAGATGGAATCCAACCCATTTTCGGCGACCTTGAACGGATCGATCGGGGTGGGGGCAAGCACGTTGGACACGCGGGACAGAAGAGGCACGTTCGGGCCCTGGCTCGGGTTCCGGAAGGGGATGGCGGACATGTTGAGGATGTTGATCAAGACAAAGCCGCCGACCATGATGATCTTGAAGCGGCGGACATTGCTGGCCTTCACCTTCCGTCCGAAGATGTTGGTTTCGCTGGAGCCACCGTTATCGGCGGCGGCCTGGGGCCAATCGTTGGTCGCGGCCACGCTCTCCGCGACCCGGTGGGTGATGCCATCCTCTTCCAGAGCCTTGCGGAGCGAGACGTGACGCTTGATACGGGTGATCTCGAGCTTGATGAAGAGGATGGTGGTATAGAAGGTGAAGAGCAGAACGCAGTCGAAGAACAGGATCCAGGCGGCGAGGAAGCAAAACTGCCTCAGCCCGCCCTGAACGCCGGACGCGGCCCCCGCGACGAGGATGGCGATCTCGATGCAGTAGTCCCGGACGATCTCGAACCCCTGCTTCTTGATGGCCGTCTGGATGGAGTCCTGGATGGAGTGCGGGGCATTGGGGGTCGGATGCCCCGGGTTTGCGCCGTTGGCCCCGGCCCCCTGGCGCTGGTTATCCAGCGCCGCGTTCAAGACCGCCCGCGTGAGGATGATCGGCTTCTCGAACCCAATGGTCACCACGAGGAAGGGGAGGCCTTCGGACAGCAGCAGCATGCTGATGGGCACGCCGAGCTTCGTGGTCACCAGCAGACCGAAGAGGAAGGCAAAGACGCCGGACAGCAGGACGGTCGACGCCAGCCAGCACTTCGAACCCAGACGACGCATGGAGATGAAGAGGGAGACGAAGCTGAGGTGCATCGACAGATAGCCCAGCGCCATGATGAAGATGTCGGCGCTTTCCGCGTGCTTGATCAGATCCACGAAGGAGTTCCAGGCGTCCGCAAACCACAGGCGGATCTTGCCGCTCGAGGCCGGGCCACGCGCCGCACGCATGATCCACTTCTTCTGCTCTGTCTCGTCGTCGGCGACGGACGGCTCGGGGATTTCCTGGACGGCCCGCAGGAAGCCCTCGACATGATCGAACGGCAGAGAGTAGGCCAGGGAGTAGTCCGACGAGAAGGAGGTGAACAGGTTCGGAGTGTGGGGGACCAATTGAGCCGAGGCGTTCGCCGGGACCGGGACCTCGTTCGCCAGGGGGGCGGTGGGCGCGGACTTCGACATGGAATCGGGAAAGATGAAGGTAGTCAATGCAAGATGCTGAGCGGCCTAGGACACACCAGAGCAATTAGAGAGCGATCGAGAGCATACCAAGTTGAGAACCGAGTGAAAGTCTTATCTACCTTGTACTCCTCATCCGCCGGGGCATCCTCGACCTGCCACTTCCACGACGTACTCTCACCTAACCGGAGCGTCCGACTTCCTTGCAGCAGCGTGTCCACATCGACCTGACCGGCGACATTTCTAGGATTCCGGACCGTATCAATCAGGCTGCCCTCCAGCAGCCCCACGTAGGTGGTGCTGGCCAGGAGGGCCACCACGACAATTGTGTGAATCGGATTTAAGCAGACCCTCCGGGCGACGGCCTGCAGACCCCCCGTGACCTGGCGCTTGAACCAATTCGGCTCGGGGGCATTCTCGGCCTCTGTGGGATAGGACTTCCTCGGAATCAATGAGGAAGCCATGATTGCAACAACTCCCCGCGGTGAATCGGGGGTGAGGGAAGTTCTTGCGACCGTCTTTCAGCAGGATCAGTGGGATACCGACGGTTCTCCGCGAAAGACCCTGCGGGGGAGACCGACCCGAATCTGGCGGTATCGCACGCGATTGGGATCTTGACGTATGACGATGACGGACCGGTGGTAATCCCCGGGATAAGGTTATCGTCAAGAAGGTCTGTGGTGTACTGAGGAAGTCTGAAAAAAAAAAAAGAAAAAGAAAAAGAAGACGGGACTAGTCAGTCACGGGGATAGCCACAATCACTATCCGACGGATCCCAAGGGGGGGCAAAGGAAAGGGGTGGGGAAGAAGGATGAAAGAATCAATGGAAGAACACATACCAATTGATAAGATCCTTTCTGAGGATCAATGAAAAGAAATTGAATACAGACCCCAAAGGAGGAAAGAGTTAACTCCAACCGGTCCAAATCAATTCTCAGCCGTGAGCTTGACTGTAGCCTTGTTCTTCCTCTCTCTCTTCTCTCTCTCTCTCACTTTATTTTTTCTCTTTTTTTTTTTCCAGCCTTGCTTCAAACAGGCTAATCAATCTCTCACCGCTCGGGCTGAAGGGTTGATCGGAGTGGTCGAATGTCGATCGGCCCCTGAATCGGGGCTGGCTCGGCAAGTGACTGTGCCACAGTTCGGATTTATGTTGTCCCGTCAGACCGTCTGCCACCTCAGCCACAGTCCAAGAACCAATCGTCGTCCAGGATCACCCTCTAGCATCAATAGTATCGGGTTAGTCCAACCACTAGTACTGCGGCCGGTACGAGATCAACCACACATACCGGATGTACCCAGTGAGGAGGCGAAACTCTAGAATCGAGGTGAAAAAGGAGCAGAAAAAGAAGTAGTAGAGGAAGGGGCAGAAAAACAGTCGCAGGAGAAGAAGAAGAAGAAGAGGAGGAAGAAAGAACAATACCACCTGGCAGGTGGGGTCCTCAGTTAGATAAAGAGCTGAGCAAGCAGGACTGACTTCCCCACTAATAATCCGTTGGTACAACCAGACTTGGACTTTTGTTTCTTTCTTTTTCTTTTCTCGATTTCTTGTCACGGATTCAAGGTTACCTAGTTCGTGATCCATCGTTCCATTACTAGTAATTACCAAGTCACACTAACAGAGGCACGTTGTCAAATCGCGGCCACTCCTTGCGGTGGAATGCCCTTGCTCCCGTCAGACGCAGTGGATCCTGACTAAGATGGTACTGGGCATTGCTGTCGGTGTGGGATGGATGATTCGATCCAACCCAAGGTCCCTAGGCCTTATGTCTGTTGATATAGGTTGGTTGATTTAGAGTATATGTCTCTCATTGGTGGGACTGAACCCATTCATATCGCAGCCCGGTCATCATCCTCCTCGTGGAGGCTGGAGGAATCCGGATGGCAATATCACTCAAAGAAACTCGAGGATCTCTGGAAGCAAGGACGTTGCTATACTGTCCCAGCCAACTCAATCCCACACGGATCACTGCAGCATCAATCCCCGACTCGATTTGATCTCCCCTCTCACCGCCGTTCGTTCCCCGACCGCGAAGGCAAAGCCAGCAAGCACCCTGGAAGTTTCGTCACGCTGACCAAATCCTCTGGACAAGGGGGCGCCGTATAGTGCAGTCACGCATTTGGCAAAGTGACCTCTGCTGACACCAGGACTCATTGGCCGATGATGATGAATGCCCCAGGCAGGATGCCCAGGAAGGCATCCCCAGTCGTGTTTCCGTTATCGGATAATTCTTATTTGCAGTCTATCCAAGACCAGACTAGGATACCTCGAGACGAATACCCATTACCCACCTTTCATCTAATTAATTCCCTCGTCGCTCAGTACCTATGATTCTACACCGGCGTCACTTCTGTGATGTGCCCTGCAGGAATCCATTTTATTTTACTTGATTTTATCTTATTTTCTATTTTTTATTCTTATCTTTCTTAGTTTCCGGGAGTTTACCCGAGTCATACAGTGGTACGAGCAGGATCATGATGACATTGCCAATGCTTGTTGCCAGATCAACTTAGACCCATGTAGACGGGTATCCAAAGGTACCTCGGAATAACCTGAAGAAACGTTGTGCGAGTGATGGTGTGACACACTTGACGAGCGGTGGTTGTGCCCTGATACCTTTGTTGTACGATGAACAATAGGGTTTCCGTCACCCAACAATATCAACAGTCAGTCTGGACGATGTGCGGGGGAATGCCAAGAGAGGACTGTTTATGCCAGAGGACGAGTTCCAAAATAAGATGGTTCTTTAGCTATTCGCCTCGTACAACCAATTCATAATCTGCGTCCAGGCGTTAGATCGGGTAATATCAGCGGATGATATAATAGACATATCTATAACAAAGATGCCAAGTCCATTCATATGGCCAAGCATCCTGCAGGCAATAATACAGATTGGGTTAGTAGAGATCCAGACAGCCTCGATCTAGCAGCCGCCCACCCTATCAATACAAGATTCCAACTTCCATGTTTGCTCGGATGCTAGTCCTCTATTAAATCCGAGTGTTTCCCTTGGCGCCGTACTCCAGCGGCAACGGGGCTCTCATCGGTTCCGTTGGCCCCATCGCAGCGCTTACATGACACATCTTGCCGACATGGTCTTCAACAAACAAACAACCAGCTTGCCTACTCTAAAGTAGTAAGTCAGAGGTAAGGCACCTCGGGTCCTGGCGAGCGTCAATTAGGAATCCCAGGCCAATCGCGAACCTCGCTGTCCTTCCGCCTCGCCGGTTTCGCAACACGCCGGGGCTCCGCTGGGCTCAACGGAGCAGGTGTGCCATTAAGCGCCACTGCAATACGGAGCGAGATGTCATGCAGACGGAAGGCTCTAGACAGACAGCTTGAGATCCCAGCATCGTCAATCTGCAGCAGCAGCGCGCCCTATCAGGGACGACTCCGCGGGACGATCTTTCTCAGAAAAACTCCTCCCCGTGCATGATCGCAATGGAGTGGAGAAATAGCGCTCTACCTGTGACATATCGGGAAGCAGGACGCTTGAGGAATGACATGGGGTGATTGAGTGGTTGGCTGTTGTCTTCCTATTCAGGGATGCTGTCTGTCACTGAGGATCTCTTTTTTTAAACACTCTGCCGCCGCAGAAACCATGTGGTTTTGATTGAGATCGGTTGCTGCATTGAGCACCTATCATGTTGGGCGTCAATCACCCGCCCACGGATACCGCAGTGATCCCTTCATCTCGCTCAGGTTAGATCATGAGATGAGATATAATTATGTGAGATGGCCCGGTGCGCAGCGTTTGGTTTAAGACTGGCACTGGATCTCTTGCTGAGTAGGAGAGTCTTGTTCATTGTTCGGTTCAATCCTGTCACTCTTTCGCTTCCGTCCTTGTTTCCTTGTCCGCCTGGACTGGCCTATTGTTCTCTTTTGCTGTGATCGTACCGAATCGTCCCAAGGCAGACAAAGGAAAGATCAATGAGATTCGAACGACCAGTAACCATCATGGATATTTAAATAGGTTTGTGTTCTTCCTCGCTTTTGTCTATACTCCTTTCAATCCAGTCAATCCAGTTAACACAGAGAGAGAAAACAAGACACTCGTTTCATTCAATACAACTCCGCTGGTCGGTTTATCTACTTCTACGTGCCATTCTACAATCCGAGCCCTAAAACGGAAATCTGCCAACCATGCGCGGCTTCAACCTGAAAGGACTGCAACTGCTGCTCCTGTCCTTGACGCTCACGGGCACCAGTGCACACTCCTGGGTCGAACAACTGACCGTCATCGCGCCCAACGGCACCTTCGTCGGCCCACCCGGCTACCCCCGAGGGAATGCACTCCGCACATCCGCAGACTACAGCGACAAGAGCATGACCTACCTCGCCACCGACCAACTATGCAAAGACACCCAGCAAACGCAGACGCAGACAGACAAAAGCCCCCGGCTGCAGGCCAGCCCCGGAGCCCCCATCGCCCTGCGCTACCAAGAGAACGGCCATGTGACGCTCCCCGATACCCAAAAGGGCAAGCCCAAGAACCGCGGGACGGTCTACGTCTACGGGACGACGAATCCCAAGGAGGGCGAGAAGCTCGCCGACGTCCACAAGGTGTGGAACCGCGACGGGACAGGAGGAGACAAGCGGGGGGTTCTGCTGTCGACGCAGGACTTCGACGACGGCCGCTGCTACCAGGTCAACGGCGGTCCGATCTCCACCTCCCGCCAGGCTCAGTTCCCCCATCCCACAGACCAGCTCATGGGCGCCGACTTGTGGTGTCAACATGATCTCGCCTTGCCTACCAATGCCCCCTCGGGCAAGCCCTACACCCTCTACTGGGTCTGGGACTGGCCCACCGCCGCCGGGGCCGACCCCGGTCTGCCGGACGGCAAGCAGGAGATCTATACGACCTGCATGGACGTGGACGTGGCGGGTGATCCCCAGACGAAGCAGCCGGCCAAATACAACTCGGACCAGCCGCTCAACAGCGCGGCGATCCCCGCCCAGTTCGCACAGACCATGGGGTCCTCTGGACCTTCCGGTACACCTTCTAAGTTAGCCGTTCGAATTTCGGGCTCACCCTCCCCAAGCCTCTCCAAACGGCCGCCGCCGCCATCCAAACGGCCGTCGCCGCCATCCGGAGGGTCGCCGCCGATGCCAGGCAAGCCATTCCCGCCGATACCATTCAAGTCGTCGCCGCCGATGCCATCCAAATCGTCGCAGCTGATTCCATCCAAGTCGTCGCCGCCAATGCCATCCAAGTCGTCGTCCCAGGCGCCTTCCAAGTCGTCCCCGCGCCCACCGCCGGGAGCCACCGTGACCTCGTTCGTGACTTTGATCCGGACGGTGTCTCCCACTGGGTGTACGCCAGGCGTGGCTCCTTGAGGATCCCTTGCACGAGTGTATGCTTGGTGTAGATGGCTGACATTCTCTTGTTCACTCTTTACATTTCTTTACATTTTTACATTTCTTAACTCATTACTACATTTCCTTGCATTTCATTTCATTTCAACTCTATTTTTGTTTTATTTGTGTTTTTCGGATGTTCGACAATAGAGTGGTTGGGAGTCTACCAATCTGGAACGTGACATGCATGCAGGCTGGACCGGCATGGGGGAAGGGAAGGCTGACTACTCGCATAGATGGATGGGGAGTATGTACGGTGTCTGCGGGGATTATTGCATTCTTCGGGATCCATTTCTGTCTGTCTCTCTTTAGTTCGTTTATTTCTTTCTAATTGGCGTACTGTATTTAGACAAGCATTGAATCTTGATTCGGGAATGTTCCAGACTTGAGTCGATCTATATATATATATTTAATATATTGTAGGCGACCGATTCAGGCACCAGCACCCAAAAAGGGAAAGCGCAAGGCACCAGGGCCTGAAACACGCTAGTCCGCAGCCGTGACATCACGTGGTACCGTACTCGCGCCAGAATTGAAAGCAAAATGGAAACCAAATTGATCAAATCGATCAAATCAAATAGGTCAGTAAGATAGAATCATATCAAGAGTCAAACAACAGCCGATTGGAAGGGAGAAAGAACAAAAGAGAAATCCAGAGACCGTTGTGGCAGACAACAGTCAATTTCCCTCTCCCTCCGAGTATAAAGTAGTCATGAATCAACTGCAAGACCTCCACACTCCCCTCTGCGCCGTGCTGATCCTTAACGCTTTGGTGCTTGGAGTTGAACGAGTCAGACCTCTTTCTCTTCTCTCTCTTTCCCTTATTCTTCCTTCCTCTCTCCTCTGACCTCGTGTGTGATACTCTACTGCATCCACTGTCTCGGCTCCCTACCCTACTCCCGTACCCTATTTCTTAATCTCGACTACCCACTTGCCGACAACGGACTCCAACCATCTGTGACTGTTGGTCTGTTACCCACCTCCATTCATTCCCCTTTGCATTTGCATCTGGTCGGAATTGAATTGTTGTTCCTGGTCCTTTCCTGTCAGTCCTTACCTCCACTTCTCTTCTCTTCTTCCCCCCTTTATCCTTCATTCCCGTTGGTCTTTTTTTACCCTTTTCTTTTCCCTTATTCGAATCCCCGCCCATGCGGAAACTCGCCTTTGCTAATCAACAGTGGCGCTTTTGCACCAGCTGCTAAATTTAGAACCCATCTCCTCTCCTCATCTCCTCCTCCGTCTCCTCCCCCTCCCATCTGGTCTTCGAAACAAAAACCCTTGGAATCCGTGACGCGCGGGGCGACCTCATTGATTCTTCACCACGACCCCCCCCCTCCTCCTCTCCACCCCCCGTCCCTCGGCCATCATTGGACATTGTCTCTCTTCTTCTATGTTTCCTTTCTTACTGTTCTTCTCTTCTTGATTGATCTATTTTTTTTTTCTAAAAAAACTTATTTATTCCGATTGTCTATTGCCGATCCCGATCTCGACTCGCACTCGGAGAATTCTCTTGTGATCCATCGATTGTGTGGAAGGGCGGTCCCTGTTTTGCCCCAGATCTTGCATTGCGCCGTCTCCAATCACCCTGTACCTGTGTGAGGTTGTCGATCATTGCAGGTCGATTCGACACTTTCACTTGAGGCTATCGAGTCTCCCGGAACGAAGATCGCGCCCTATTCTCGGCGCAAACCCCTCCGACGGACGGCCCCCAATACTCGAGTCGTGCGTCGCACGCAAGGAGCTCAACCAAGCCCATCCTCTCCATCCCTCGGTTCCCAGAAGATTGGAATTGGAATTGTCTTGCAGATCGCTGTTCGGTGACGGCGCGCCTCCTCTCTCCTGGGCTCTTTTGTCGGTGGGCGGTCGCAATGCCAAACTAGGGCGTCCACGTTCCTGACCTTGACACCTCACCAACAAACAACCCCTCGACCGGGCGTTTTGCTCAAACCCTTGACAGACAATCTTTTCTGCGTTTGGATTTCTCCTCGCGGCACGACGAATGGCCACCATGACATCCACAACTTCGCCACAACAGACGGCCTCCTCGCCGAGCTTGTCCGTCCTCCCCCAGTTAAACACGGACGCGAACGCGAAGCGGCAAAGTCGCCATCGATCGTCCTCCATGTCTAAGGATCGTCTGTCCACGCACTCGAACATCTCAATTACGTCCCAAACCCGATCGCGCCCAGGGTCGCACGTGTTCCCCATCTTCCATTCCAGCTTGTCGTACGCTCTGGTTCGCGATTTCGCATACCCGCCGATTCACCCTCTCCACTACGGCCCCCTGCCCTTGCGGGCGTCGGCCGTGTCCACCCCCGTCAGCGAACAACGGCGTCTGTCGGACCCTCCGGCCCCGTGGGACAGCTCCCGTGGCCAGTGGTCCACGGGACCGTGGAGCACAGACCACAGTTATGGACATCAGCAATTGCCCGCCATGTCCTTCGGGGACGGCCCGCCATACAGCGAGGATGAAGATCTGCACAGCCCGGTCTTTTCCACGCCCCGTCATCGGAAGAACAAATCCACCGGAACCGATCTCAATGGAAGGAGGGGCCGGAGCCCCGCCGGGCGCGGACCGACCTCGATGAGCTTCGCAGTGAGAGCGGACCGTGGAACGTTCGTCGGGATGAACTCGGACGGCACTGAAACATACTATGTCAACGACGACGACCTGGCGGATGACGGGCCCGGGGGCGAGTTCGTCACGTACCCGTCCAACGGACACAGCTATGCCCTGTCGGGGGCCCCGGGGGGCTACCCGGGGTACGAGCGGGAGGCCGGATGCGAGTCCGGGGAGGACTTCACGGACCACCGGTATTCGCGGGACTTTCAATTCGCCGTCGGCTGCCCGGACGAGGAAATGCACGGCAAGGCCGTCGCCCTGTTTGACTTTACGCGGGAGCACGAGAACGAGCTTCCACTGGTGGAAGGTCAGGTGATTTTCGTGTCCTACCGGCACGGTCAGGGGTGGCTCGTGGCCGAGGACCCCCAGACCGGCGAAAGCGGCTTGGTGCCGGAGGAATTCGTCCGGCTTCTCCGCGACATCGAAGGCGGGTTGACGTCGTTGAACGGTGACCTGGAGATGGAGGGCGCGGACAGCGCGTCCCTGAGCCCGGAGTCCGATTCTCAGCAGGAGAGCACGCCGACTGATAACAGTCGCACCCATCAGTTCCCTGTGGCATCGGATAAAGAGACCACCAACGGCAATGGAAACACGAACGGGGGCGACCCTTCTGCCGAGCACCCTAGCAAGAATGCAGACGCTGGTGATCAATCAGCCACGAAGGCATGATCTTCGAATGGTCTATCTCAGCAATGATCCTTTCCCTGTCCCCATAGTACTGCATTCACCTCATCAACTCATCCAAAAGGATATTGGATTAATCCGACGGATGTTCACATAACCCCTGCCCTTCCCCCTCATGTCCCCATTTTGCCTTATTCATTTTCTTTCTTTCCCCCTTTTTTTTGTCTACATTCTGTTCTTTTCCCTGTTCAGTTCCCAGGCTGGAACTTCCTCCTTACCTTACTCTTTTCTCTTCTTTTTGGAACTTTACTACGAAACAAAGCCCCATCCTTTTACGGATGACGAGGCCGATCTTCTCCACCCTGATCAGCCAGCTATGATGGATGGGTAGGAGTTTTACGTCATTTCTTTACTTTTTCTTCTACTTTTACTTTTCTTTACTTCTGCATTGACTGGTATGATAGAATCTACATTGTGGATGGATGGGATATCTTGGAATTTGTGAGGGTTGGAATGGAAGGGACCTGAAACGGGCTCGGTCTACTCTGGAAGGTGATCAGAAAAGAACCAAAGAGAATGGAAAATGAAGGAAAGAAAAAAAAAAAAAAAAAAGAGAAAGAAGAAGAGAAGTTAATAACAGCGCACCCCTCCCCCCATCTGTGGAAAAGGAGGTTGGGGGAGGGGGGGGGTGGTAGTCTTGTTCCCTCTCAATGTGTCTGTCTGTCTGTCTGTCTGTCTTGTCTTGTCCGTCTGTACATATGGTCGTTTTTTGTTGTGTGTTCTTTTCTTGAGTACCCCCCATTTTCAGCGTCGGCGTCGCATCAATGCATTAGCATTAGAAATTATACCATTTGGACTCTTATTTTCATTCTTTTTTTATTTATTTTTATTTTAACTTGTTGTGTTTTGACAGATATCTAGATGTCTATGTATCTATTTTCTACCCATCTACCTACCCCACTGCTATAAATAAAGCTACAGCTTCAACTGCAACTACTCAAGGAGACATCCAAAGGTCAGACAGACAGACAGACATTCCACCATGTCACAAAGTAATGAAAGAAACCTAATATAGGAGTTATCAACGATCTATTCAATACATATGTCAGATACAGATCATACTAAGCCTCTCTTCCTCTATCCGTGAAACTATGAGTATGAGTCTTATGCAGGTAGGAGTAAGAGAGAGAGAGAAAGGGAGAGAGAGAGAGAGAGAGAGAGAGAGAGAGAGAGATACCAGGTATCGAAGAGAAGAAAGACCCATGGAATAGAATAGGTGAAGAGAAAAAAACATGGTATTTTATTAAGGAAACAAATACTAAATGACAAAAAAGGATAATAAAAGTAATTAAGAAGAAAAAGAATAGGCCGCTGCTAAGTAGCGAAGACCCGTATTTCCTAAAGTAGAAAAAGTAGACAGTAATGGAATCTTTTTAGTAAACTGAATCGCACTAAAACAGTAAGGTACCAACGGTGTAATAGGAGTAGTAGGTGTAGATGCACTCCGTAGAGACATAGGGACGAAAAAGTAAATAGATTGGTGATGAAAGAAAGAAAGAAAGAAAGGAAGAAAGAAGATATAACCCAAAACCCCACAAACAGCAAACAGCAAACAGCAAACAAAATACGGAAGAACGAAGAACGGACACAACCTATATCTACTAACCCAGCAGATCGTCCATTCCCGAGCTACCAGTCGTCTTCGGCTGAGAAGAACCGGTCTGAGCCCGAGGCGACGGGGACGCCGCGTTGGAAGGAGCAGCGCCCCAGATGCCAGCGCTGGCCTTCTCCTTGGCCATGCTGGCGAGGTTGGGGCCCTTGTTGACGGACGAGGACTTCTGGATGCCTGCGCTGGCGCTGGCGGTGGACCAGAGCGAGCCAAAGGCGT
This sequence comes from Aspergillus candidus, assembly GCF_002847045.1. Lineage (NCBI taxonomy): Eukaryota > Fungi > Ascomycota > Eurotiomycetes > Eurotiales > Aspergillaceae > Aspergillus > Aspergillus candidus. Next base: position 24,274 of record NW_020194028.1, on the reverse strand, counting down.
CGCCGCCGGAGGGCTTGTTGGCCGCGGCGGGCTTGTTGGCCGCGGCCCCTGAGGAGGCAGTGGTGGTCGCGGAGGTGAAGGACGAGGTGGAGGGCATGTTGGGTCGGTGGCCCGAGACACCACCAGCGGCGGCTTGGGGGCTGTTGGTGGAGATGGAGGTGAAGTAGTTGGGGGTGGCTGCTTGGAAGCCGGCCGGCTTGAGCGGCTGGGACTTCTGCTGGGGGATCGCCGAGGTTTGCGACAGGGCTGGGGAAGCGATGGAGCTGGACGGGGGCGTGGGCGTCATGGACTGGAATCCGACCAGGCCGTTGAGGTTCGACTCCTGCGTGCCCGAGACGGGTTTTGGAGCGGCGAACTGCGTGCTGGAGGTTGTGCTGACGGTCGACGCGGGGATGCCGAACTGGTTGGATGAAGCTGGCGCGGGGGCCGGCGCCGGGGTAGCGGACTGGAAGTCGTCGAAGTCGTCGTCGTCCATCGGTTTCGAGTCGAGGATGTCCAGGCCGTTGCCGCCGCTCGCAGGCTGCTTGCCCGCCGCGGTGGACGCCGTCGTGGTGACTTCGTCGTCGCCGAAATCGAACAGGTCGGCTTCGGGCTCCTTGGGGGCCGGCGCCGGCGCTTGCTTGGCCTCGCGCCGGGCACGGGGCGGGCTCGATCCACGCCGCGGCGGGGGGGTAGCGTCGGCCTCGTCGTACTCGTCGTACTCGTCGAACCGGTTGCCCCGCCGTCCGGTATCTTGGAAGTCGCCGGAGCTGCCGCCAAACCCGCCGCCGTCACCGAACACGCCGCCACTGTATCCGCCATAGCCAATGCTATCGCTTCCGAACCCAGAGTATCTGCCACCAGACCCCGTCATGCCGCCGCCGCCGCCGCCGCCACCGCCGATGCCCGATCCGATGCCCGATCCACCCTCGAAGCCTCTGAATTTATTGCGGTTGGCGCGGGCCTTCTTTCGCTCGGACCGGATCAATTCAACGTCCCCCAGCAATTTGACCAGCTCCGACGAGCGATTGCGCACGTTGATACCCTGATCCTTGCCGTTCTGGTCGATATAGTGGAACTGACGAAGCATTCGGAGGAGGGACATGTGGGATCGGGCGTCGTCGACGACACGCTCGGAGCCGTTCTTGACGAGGAATTCTAACAGTTGAAGGCCCTGTATCGCGAAAGTACCCCCGTAAGCCCCTAGCCTTATGATTCTATCCGCAAAAGGAGAACCGGGCGCACACAGTCATACCTTGTAAATCTGTCGCCACTCCTCCGCACTCTTATCGGTGAACCGTCTGTAGATCATAGGCATGATCTCATTCAGCAGCTGGCTGTTGTCGGATACACCACGTAAGCGTTGGTCCTTCGAGGAAATAAAAGGGCAGGGTATATGTATGGGCCTGGAAATCGAGTCGGGAGATTCAGGGTCGGGGGGACTGACTAGCTATGAGTTCCATTGGAGATCTCCTGCATTAAAGACGAGGAGGCGCCCCACGGTTCATTGTTCGTAGCTTCGCGGACCTAGACAGGTGAGTGACGTGCGCGAGGAGGGACAGAAGGGGGGTGTCTCGAGGCGAGTTCATGACCGGTCCTGGCCGGAAGGCAAACCAACCTTGGATTCCATCTCGGTATAATTCATAACAGCTAAACAGACACCATTAACCCCATGAAATAGTCGAGACCGAAACCAGCCCGAGATCACCGAATCTCCGGGGTCAAAGTATAAGACCAAACTCACCATTCTGTACTTTGCGGACACCCGCTTTCAGGTCATACATGGTCATGTTGCTGACCTGCTCCTTGAGGTTGGACAAATCCATGGCGCAATCGGGTTTGACGCGGGGGTCAATGAAGAAACTAATATCCAGGCGACAGCTCCGAAGAGAGATATATCGATTGGAGGGGGAGGGACGAGACGAGACGGGGTATGGGAGGGAGTCTGGAAGGGAGAGAGGAAGAAGATGTGACGGGCGGATGATCAAGGTGGCATCGCATGGATTAGTAGTGTTATTGTTCTCCACTGCCGTTCCGTTTGGGCTAGCCCCAGTTCGGTCGCAATTGGGCCTCAACGAGGTCGGATCACGTGGCAGCCCCTGAACTCTACACTCTACACTCTACGCTCTACGCTCTACGCTCTACGCTCTACTACATACTACAGGACAAGATCTACAGAGATACCAACATTCATCACCGATATGACCATTCGTCGGGAATATCCACTATTTCATAGAAACATACATACATAGAATCGTCGAAATCATCGAGTACCGATGCGGGTGGCAGGGTACTCATCGTGCCAGGAAAGAAAGGAACGCAGGAGAGAAACCGAATCAATGGGGGAATCAGGTCAACACGAACATAGAACAAGTGGTGGGAATTCCGGAGATGGCTCGGGCACTCTCTTTATACTCGATAGGCCACCGACGGAGGGGATATCATAGGATAAGTGACAGGATAACGTTCAATGGGTAGAATGCAGAAAATAGCGATGGGATGTGAAAGGAACACAGAAGGAAGACGGAGGTAGAGAGGAAGACGCGAAGGGGTATGTAAGACTAGAGATGTAAGATGGGACCATCATTCGTTGTAGAACTTCCTCATGATCAGATGCAAGAAGAGGTTCACGTTGACTCGGAGCTGTCCGTCAAAAAAGTCCAGGAACTGCGTGTTGTTGAACTGGGCCTGCAAAAGGTCATCCAGCGGTACCTGCGCGCTGGCTCCCGGAATCATCATCGGACCACTGCTTCCATCGATGGTAAAAACACCCACTTCGTTACTCGAAATGGTCAGGTCGACGCGGTCCCACTGGCGTTCCGTGTAGCCCTTCCAGTGCACGAGAACGCCCTTGTCGGCGAGGTTGCGTGCCGAGTACTTGTAGGAGCCGAATTTGAACACCTTGCCGGATTTCTGAAGTTCGCGCTGGTGGTCCCACTGCTTGGTGAACGGCATGAGGAACCTTTTCTTGCCCTTCTTGTTCTGTAGGGTGATCATCGCTTGCTCGATGTAGTCGTTGTACGTCTTGAGCTGCTGCTCTAAATAGCCTGCTTGGTCGTTCAAGCGTCCGAGGGTCAGGCTAGCGCCTTCTAATTCTCGCTCGCGCTGGATTCTGCGACGGTGCTTCGTTCGAATGTCGATGGCGATGGCGTTCAGCAGATCCTGGTAGTGGTTGTCTCGTCGGATCTTGCTGCACTGTTCGAGGTGAATGATGTTTTCAAGCGCGGTCCGCTTCAGCTCCGAATAACTCATAGAAGCAATGTCCACCAGCGAATTGGCCTCGGCGTATGGACTCTGGCGTGTGTTGTTCGCACTCAGCTCGTCCCGTACCAACGTCATCCACTTGGCATGGTCTTCCTCCGTAGGCGGCTTGACCATAATCTCCATCAGGTTGGCCCCACTTTGAACACGGATGATATACAGAATGCATCGCTTGGTCTCCATAAACAGAGCCTTGATGTCGGCTTCTGGGTCTACGTAGTGTGTTAGCCGTGTTCTTCTCAAATTGGGAAGGACTGATGTTACCTTCAACCTGAGTAAGTTTGGGATTTAGTGTGAGATTGATCTCGGATGAATTGACGCTCATCAGCTCGTTCTCGTTCGATTTGACATTTCCAAGGTCGCGAACAATCTCTTTCAGAATGTCATCCGGGTTAGGGCAAATGTAGTGGATTTCAGATGCAATAAGCTGATGGATTGAGAAGATATCAGACATCTTAATATAGAGAGTCGGTTTCTTCTTGGCGTATAAGTCGTTGAACTCGTCGATGTCGAAGTAAGTCTCAGCGTCTTGCACGGTGACCACTGCAACCCAGTTAGCTTGTCATGATTTCAATACGCGGTGTAAAGCTCTACTCACTGTCGCCCCAAATCTGTCCAAGGCGCTGAATCGCCTCTCCAATGAAATTGTTGAGTGGCTGCAGATAAACATTCTCGGCCCCGAAAAGCCGCCCGGAAGACACCTGGGCGACGACCTTGGCAATCTCGGACAGATTTCGCTTCTGTTCCTGGGTCAAGCTTCGGTCGACCACCCCATATCGTTCAGGCTCCATCAGCGCAGGCAGGAAGTAGTTCTTCCACACCCAGAAGCCTGTCGTCTGGAGAATAAAGCCGGGGTCCTCCCCAGAAAATCGACTAAGAAGGCCCTCGTACATTCCCTTCGCGATGTACCGAATACCAAACGGCATGCGGTGCAGGAGTTCCTCCAGCGCAGTCAAGAATTGGTCCGCCGTATCCCGAAGGTCTTGCAGGTGTTGAATGAACGTCGCTCGCGTTTCGGGATCCCTGATGGCTTCTTCTCGAGGGATATCCGGCTGGCGTCGGCTTCGTCTCCCTGTTCGGAGCTCCTCGTTGTTGATGGCTGACCGGTAGATTTGCATTGGGTCACTCTCCAAGTCCAATTCCGGGTTGTCGATGATGTTCTCCCTCACCACGGGACCAATCACGTCACGCAGGAACTTTCGATCGCGGGGCGATTTCATGTACGATGCGAAAAGTTTAGTCCAGAAGGAGTTGCAGCGCAGGTACTCGTGGAGGGAATCGAAGCTTTCAATCTCCTCTCGTGAAGAGCGGGCCAGCAATTTAATGAGATAGTACTCCTCACGCCTCTTCTGCGAGTAGCCAAACAGCCCCATCATAAGGTGCCGGATTCGATCGTACTCCTTCTCGGGCGTGTTGAGCTCACGCAGCCTCCGGAACAACTTCGCAAGGTATTGCGCTTGCGTCTGGAGAAGAAAGAAGAATGCTTGGTAGTGTTCCAGCTTTCTTCGCGAGGTTTTGTTCAGGGCCTTCAGGTCGAAGGGATCCGTGGACGAGATTTCTCTGTTGGGAAGCAGGTTTCCAACATGGCCACCGAAATGTTTCTGGTGCTTGACCACTTCGTCCAGCGTAATCTTGTTCTTGACCAGCAAGGCAATCTTGATATCAAGCTGGCCGATATACTGCTCAGCCATCTCATTTTGCCGCACCTGCTGGACGACCATCTTCCTGACTCGCTCAAACTCGACTTCCTCGTCGAAGTCGAACTCACTATCATTGAGAAGATGTACGAAGCCCTTGACAGTACCCACCGGCGGGTTCTTGCCACTCGTAAGGCTCTTGTACGCCTGGCCCTGGATTCTTCCCCTCACAAAGCTCTGGGCTTTGACCACCTTCTCCATGTTTTCCTGATAATAGCGACGTTTCTCTTCGAACTTCCCGCGGACAACATATCCTCGAATGTGCGCTTGGAAGTCGGTAATGAAGTCTTCTTCGGCGGCAAGGTCAGCCAAGTCCTGGCCAACTTCTACTCTGACAGCCATTCCTCGGATTTGGGCCTGCAATTGGCTGATTTCATCATGGCAGTCGTCAAGCTGTTCAAGGATACCACCGACATGGATCCTCAGAACGGCGGCTCGTGCAAGGGCCTGAAGTTCGGTGATCATGTACTCATGCTGTTGCAGCGCTTCCGCATCTGCTCTCACCCGGTTCCTCACCATCACACCGCGGGCCATGGACTGCAGCTCCAGGATATTTTGTTCTTCTTCATCCAGCGATGCCCGTTGGGAGTCCAAGGCGGACCGGACCGCTTGAGCGCGACATATGCTCTGGAGAGTGATGACAGATGGTGTGTGGTGTGACAACGCCTGGCGAAGGTCCTTCAAATTCTCTCGAGTGGCGCGACCGCGCACCATCGCTTGTAGATCGATACATTGAGCGTTCGTCTTTTGCAATGCTTCGACCAGCTCCATGTGGCGGGTTCGTGTTGCCAAAGCTCTCGCACTTGCCTGTAGGGAGATGATTGACGGCAACTCCTGAGCGAGCAATTTCCTCGTGTGGGCGACCGATTCACGAGCAATCATCCCTCGAATCGCCGCCTGCAGCAGACCGGCATCGTCGCGGGCTTCAGCAAACTCGTCATGTTGCACACTCATTTGCCGTCTCACGAAGGCACCCCGGATAAGAGCTTGGAGTCGTTCGACATCGCCTTCGGCAGATTGTGTTCTTTTGCGCTGCTGGGCGAGCCCTTGGCGACTCAAAGCACCTCTGATGGCTGCTTGCAGTAGCTGAACTTGGTCCTCGGTGTCTCTTGTGTCGTCGTAGAGGTCACCCACAGCCTTACGTTGTAGAGCGCCCCTCACGGCGGCCTGAATCTTCTTAATTCCGGATTCCTCTTTACGCACCCGATGGTGGAGGCGATTGACCTGGGCCCTGGCCTTGGAACCTCTAATAAGAGACTGCAGCTGCAGAACATCGTCCTCCCGGGCCTGGTAACCCTCGATGTCACCCTTTCGGTGGGAGCGTGCGATGAAGCCCCGGCAATGCGCTTGCAGGTTGATCGCAAACGTGCGCATACCCAAACGATACTGGAAGACCTGACGGGCCCAGTGTCCTCGTAAGTGCGACTGCAGGTCAATCAAACGAGGCTCGAAGTCCCACAGGTCATTCATCGTATTACCCAGCTTCAGTCGGAGCATTGCCCCTTTGATCTGGCACTGGAAATCCACGATTGAGGCCTCGTTTTCGTGTAATTCTCGGTCGATTCGATCCTCCTCGGACTCTACCGGTTCGGGCTCGGGCTCGGGCTCCGCGCCAAAGTTTGCGGCCATACCCGAGAAACTGGGCATGCTGACTCCGGCTTTGTCCAGGCCCTTTTGCATCTGCTCCAGTTCATGGTGCTCAAACTCTAGTTGGCCAACGAGATTACCCATTCGGAAGTCGAGGAGACCCTTCTTGAACAGCAGCCATGACGTCGCGTGGATGCAGTGGATAACTTTGGGGATGTTCTTCTTTTCGTATAAGTCGATTAATTCGAACCGGAAAAGTTCGGGCAGCTCGATTTCGTCCAAGAACCGAAAGAGCAAAGCGATATTGTCCGAATGGCGGTACTGCAGTTTTGGATGGCGGAATATTCGGAACTTGCGATTGGGGTACATCGCTTGCACTACCTCTGCCAATGTTACACCATCGCGGAGTGCCTCATCCAGTTGGACAATGGGCGGGATCTGCTTCTGGATGACCTCCTCAATCCACTCCTTCGCTTCTCCAATATGGCACAGATACTCATAGGCCTGAAGAAACTGGCGCTGTTTGTCCATCCAGTTTCCGGCCACCCATGACGATGCGCTCTTCTTCTGGACGGCGCCACTGTTCGCGGCCACTGAATCGGCTCGCTTCAAGCGCCGTCGACCCTGGAGGCCGACCACGGACGGAGAGTGGCTGGGAAACCCTTCCGTATCTCCAGACTGCGCAATCTTGGACAAGGTACGGAGATGTCCGGTCGACGATTTTTGAAACGTCTCCAACTCTGGCGCCGAGAGGGCTGCTGTGAGGGTGGGCGGGTTCGACAAACTGTGGGAATGGTTTGCTTTCACCGGCGAGCCGGTCTGCGGTGATCCGGTTCGCGGCGACCACTGGTGAGGGGAGGCGGTCTTTGGCGACTTCTGCGCGACATATGATGCCCCATCTCCGAATGACTCCATCCCTGCGTTTGACTTTGGTCGAGACTCGGGTGTCCGAGGACGGTTCTCTTGCCAGTATCGGGGGTCATCGACGGTCTGGCTCCTGGTATGACGGTAAACGGCGTGTTTCGGGGTCGGCGGCGATGCATTGGGGGTCTGCGAAATCTGAGAAAGCGGTCGCAACGAGCGTCGAATATTTTCGTATGTTGAGCCGGCGTGCGGCTGACGCGACGAGGAATTATTCGCCGGCATGGTTTCGGGGATTGTTCTGTTTACTTCGCTCTTCCCACGTCGGTGCCCAATGCTGTAGGTCGAACCAATGGACGCACTAGAGGAGACGGTGCTCGTGCGACTAGGAGCAAAGGAATTCGACGAGAGTGAGTAGATGGATGAACTCGTAGAGGCATTCGATCCATGGCGCAGTGGACTCGATGTTTGGAAGGGGAGGTCCGTCTGTGCATGTGCGAGAGACGCTGGGTGGCTTGACATCACTAGTACTGTTCGGGGGAGAGGAATGCTATAAGCGACGGAAATGGGAGAGTCTTGCACTCACTGGGCCACATACCCCGTTCAGCGACCGAGGCAGTATTTTGGCCAAATGTTGTGGACGAGCCTGGGGCCAGATTTTCGCTGGAATGGAATGCTTATTCAAGGGATAGAGGCAGCATGGCCCGGTGGGAACGGAGGGGATCTCGGGTTGATATAGAAACGGAACTAAGTGGGTTCGGTCAATCGGACCCAAACAACGATCAGGCCGAAATCGTGGGAGGAGAACGAATTGAAGAGAGAGACAAGTATACAAAACGAGAGAGGAAAAGAAAATCGTCAAATTCAACAAAAGAAAATCAAGAATCGAATCCACCCACAGCTCTGGAGTGGACCAGTATGCGACGTATGATGAAAGGTAAATAAAAGGAAAACGAGGCAGAAGAAGAAGCGGGGAGGGACGAGATCGGGTCGAGCTGGAAACCAGGAAGTAAATCGACGGGGAGGAAAACAAATCTCCCAATCGGGTTTAGTCACACTATCAGGTGACCGCGCCATCGATCGGAGGATCTCGTGACGTCGATCGGCCACCTGCTGAAGCCACCGATTGCCCCAGGCACGCAGGTCCCAACCGTGCTTCTTGATCTGTCATTATTCGATCATTCACTAGTTAAAGCTTAGTGGCTACTGTGGGAATAAGAGATATGACTGGTGATATTCTGAATCTGATTATAGCGTAGTCTTGGTTAGACCACGGTCGGAGTATTCTGTATATCGACCTTCGAAAACGCAGGGTGATGCACACCTTGCATATATGTATCAGGGACATGTCTTGAACATAACCTTATTCTACCCAGCCATCTAGGGTCATGTTGAATTGGAATGATATTGAATGACCTGAGTCTTATCATCAACTCTAAACATAGTAAGCTGGCTTCTCTGCTAGAGATACTGAGACTGGGACATGTGTACCTGGCCACTATCCGTCATATCCGAAGATCGAGTCACGGGACTCGGCAGTCGCCATGAAGATCGCCCCCCACCAATGATAACCTGGAACGACGACCCGACATGCTGGCTCTGCACCCTCTCTTGTCACCTGAGATAAGTCTATTTCTTTGGTCTTTGTCTCTTTGTCTCCCCATACACGGGAGTAGTATATTATCCCACGCATAATCTACTCCTCAACAGCAGAACAAGACGATGACGGATGCAGAGCCTCTATATGTCTACAAACTCGTCCCCTCCTCTTTGCCGGTGCGGGAACCTCTCCCCGATCGACTCCCGGTCAGCGACATCGACAAGTCGTCAGGGTTCATCCACCTGTCTACGGCTTTTCAAGTCCCAAACACATTGAAGGCCTTTTTCAATGACGAACCACTGGTCTATGTTCTGCGAATTCCCTACGCGCACATCGCTGGAGAAACCGTCTGGGAGTCCCCAGAGGGTAATGTTTGCGGGCCGCGACCGAAAGAAGGGTTATTCCCGGTATGTCCGTCTGTTTTCCTTCGTCTATCTGTCTATACTGATGTGGTCGCTAGCATCTATATAACGGGCTGAAACTCGGTAAGGACGAAGTCGAAAGCATCGCCATCTGGAACAATGAAAACGGCTGGGATAGAGCACTGCAGCAATCCAAACCGTGGCTTCTGTTTTGAGTAGTAATAACTCATTTGTGAATTTATTATGCATATTTCCTATTGTTACATTATGCCACCACAAGTCTGTCCTTGTTTGTCGTCATTTGCCATGGCGACCCATCAACATTTGCTCTTCCACGCATGAAATCATGAAATAAGACTGATTCCCACACATCCCACACCGACATACCAGGTACTTTCCATTAATCACCCATCGGGTAGCAGTGCATCACTTGACCATCTATTGAGAGTAAGTATCCATCCACACAAAATGACTGGGGTCGAAGGGGTGTGAACGTACAATACAGGGAGGATTCAGGGCTCGCCAGAAATACATAGCTGGTTGCAACCTCCACCGGTTGACCAGGCCGACCAATCCGGGAGCCTTTGCCCAAACCAGCCATCTGATCGGGCTCTCGTGTGTCGGCTTGAATAGGTGTGTAGATAACACCCGGTCTGCCAAAAATGTCAGCTCACCTCGGCATTTGTTAAGGCCAGGGCCTGGATACTTACGCCACACAATTCACGCGGATCCCCTTGGGCGCCAGCTGGGCCGCCAGAGCCCGGGTGAAACTAACGATAGCGCCCTTGGTGGAGGAGTAATCCACCATGCCACTGGATCCTCGGAAGGCCGTCACCGACGAAGAGTTGATAATGCTAGAAGAACTATATCAGTGTGGATCCTCCAGTCATGATGCTTCGTCTACTTACGAGTCACCGCTGGACATGTGCGGAAGGGCAAACTTGGTAACCGCCATCATCTGGAGGACATTACACTGGAACGTCTCTTGCACTTTGTCGAGGTCGACCTCGGCGAAGTCCTTGCAGATATACTGCTTGGATGCATTGTTGATAAGCACATTAAGCTTCTTGTACCTGTGCGATTGTGAGCTCATGAGGTCTACCAACGGTTGGTCGGTGGAATCCGGCTTACTTCTCAATGTGTTTCTCAACCGTTGCGCGACATGTATCGCGCTTGGACAAATCCCCGGGAACGAGAAGACATGATCGCTTCTCTGCCTCGACCGCTTTCTTCGTCTCCTCGGCATCGATTTGCTCTTCGGGCAGATAGGCAATCGTGATGTCGGCCCCCTCTCTTGCCATGAGGATGGCAACCGAGCGACCGATTCCGGAGCTGCCGGGCCGTTAAAATCCCAACATATTCGATATGTCTCATATATGTCAGGGAACCTACTCTCCACCAGTGATGAGAACCTTCTTATCCTTTAACTTCCCACTGCCCGCGTATTCAACCAAACCGTCTGGTGTCTCCACTTTGGTAGCTTCACTGGCCGGCTGCATCTGGGATTCCAACCTGTTCAAAGCTCGCATATTAGCTATTGCTCGGAATATTTGCTGCAGCGCAACTGGACACCTACCCTGGCTTTGCTTGGGCCTGCGGGGTCTCTGGCACTCCAAAACCACCGCCTTTGTCTGAAGAAGTCGACATCTTGTATAATTCCTTGGTATAAGCTGGATCTTGATTTCCACAAATTGAATTTAATTCCGGGGAAATCCAGCAAGATTCGTGTATTTTAAGTTGAAAAAAGTGGCGGGCGAAAGCTACACAGTAAACTGGCTATATCATACAGATCAAGTAGTCCTCTGGCGTCATAATGTCGCAATGACCCACCGGATGCGCAGAGAAACCAGTACCGTCCGCACAAGCTTCTGGTTACATGTTGGACTGATGCAAGACAGGATATCTTATCGTTCTGCCAAGAGTTCTTCGTTTTTCTCGTTGTAGTTATCAGGGGGTATGACTAGTTTGGCGAGGCTGTTCTAGGGTCCATTTCTCAACTCTGCTAATATTAGCATGGTGGGTTCTGAGCCCATAGACAGAAATAGAGTAGTATCCTATGGCCAGTATTTCTGTGTATTCCTATTGCAATCGCTCGGACACTATATTTTTAATTTTCCATGAGCTTGCAACTTGACACCCATAGAAATCATTGCCAGTTTGAATGATAGGACCACCACGTGTTGTACCTACCCTAGCTGTTATGAGCGTTTCTAGTAGTACTACTAGCGGTTATAGTCCAATCAAAATTTCAAGGATCATGATACTAAGCTTCAGGATAGTATCAAATCAGATGCGACGAACAATGAGATAAAACCACGCATTTAATTCTTTTCATGACTATCCAGCACCCTGAATCCTGCATGGTTGAGTCATCTAATTTATCCATGCTGCATAATGGTTTCAACGTTAATCCGGCCGAGCTTAACGTGACCCCTCCATCCTCACCGCCTTCAGATTTTTCGTTAAACAGCCAATGAGCGGGTCGAAATCCTGGCAGTTCCAGCCGCCTAACCAAGAACGGAAAGGTTTCTGCATGGATTACTAGCTTGTGCGTCGAAGGTACAAAAGCCAATTTTTTTCTCCTCTGATTTTTTCTTCTTTTTTCCTTCTTTCCTTTCTTTGGGAAAGCAAGGCTTTCTCCATCAACAGAACGTTTCTATCGTCGATCTGTTGATTCTCTTGTCTCATCTATCCTATTATCAATCTCTACGAGTTTACGATAGAACTGTAGAGCCTTTTTTTCTACGATTTAGTCATGCCGATCTCCAAAGGTGACTCGTTGGGCATGGCCATGCCGGCCGAGATTCAGGACTACTCCAAGGCCCTTGATGTCCTGGAGAAGGATTATTCCTCCAGAGATGGCCTGGACGTTGATACGCTTCTCGACTCCGATAAGCATGGAGCCTTGACCTACAATGACTTCCTGATCCTCCCCGGTTATATCGGTAAGGGCTGAAGAAATTTTTTGGAGCTCTGGAATGCCGAATATTCATATCTTGTGACAGGCTTCCCCGCTTCGGACGTCGTTCTGGATACCCCCGTCACCAAGCGTGTGACCCTGAAGACTCCCCTCGTGTCTTCCCCCATGGACACCGTCACTGAGCACAACATGGCCATCCACATGGCTCTGCTCGGTGGTCTGGGTGTTATCCACCACAACTGCTCCCCGGATGAGCAGGCGGAGATGGTCCGCAAGGTGAAGCGGTATGAAAACGGCTTCATCCTGGACCCCGTGGTTCTCGCCCCGACGGCCACCGTTGGTGAGGCCAAGGAGTTGAAGGCCAAGTGGGGCTTCGGTGGTTTCCCCGTGACTGGTAAGCTCATCTCCCTCGTTCCTCGTCTTTTCACCTGCGCAAAACAACCTTCTGTGATGATTATCATTCTTCTATTTATAACTTTCGTTCCACTGGAGCAACGAGAGTTGCGTTGTAGAGAACCGGATTACAAACTGATCCTTATTGTTCCCATCTTACTTGTCATACCAACACATGTCAAAAGCCTATGGTTCTAACTTCCATTGTTATTAGAAAACGGCACCCTCCGCTCCAAGATCATCGGAATGGTCACTTCCCGTGATATCCAGTTCCACAACAACTCTTCTGACCCGGTCACCAACGTCATGTCGACCGACCTCATCACCGCCCCTGCTGGCACCACCCTGGCGGAGGCGAATGACGTCCTGCGTAGCTCCAAGAAGGGAAAGCTGCCCATCGTGGATGACAATGGAAACATTGTCTCCCTGCTGTCCCGGAGTGATCTGATGAAGAACCTCCACTATCCTCTGGCCTCTAAGCTTCCCCAGTCCAAGCAGCTGATCTGTGCGGCCGCCATTGGCACGCGCGAGGAGGACAAGAACCGTCTCAAGCTGCTTGTTGAGGCCGGTCTTGACATTGTTGTGCTGGACAGCAGCCAGGGCAACAGCTTGTACCAGATGGAGATGATCAAGTGGGTTAAGCAGGCTTTCCCCGAGATCGATGTCATTGGCGGTAACGTCGTGACTCGTGAGCAAGCCGCTTCCTTGATCGCTGCCGGTGTCGATGGCCTGAGAATTGGCATGGGCAGCGGCAGCGCCTGCATCACCCAGGAGGTCATGGCTGTCGGTCGTCCCCAGGCCGTGGCTGTGCGCAGCGTCACTTCGTTCGCCGCGCGCTTCGGCGTCCCCTGCATTGCTGACGGCGGTGTCCAGAACGTTGGTCACATTGTCAAGGGTCTTGCCATGGGTGCTTCCACCGTCATGATGGGCGGTCTCCTGGCCGGTACCACCGAGTCTCCGGGAGAGTACTTCGTCAGCAACGAGGGCCAGCTGGTCAAGGCCTACCGTGGCATGGGTTCCATCGCCGCCATGGAGGACAAGAAGGCCGGCGCCGGTTCCAAGGACTCCAAGGCGAGCAACGCCGGCACTGCCCGTTACTTCTCCGAGAAGGATCGCGTCCTGGTCGCCCAGGGTGTTGCCGGCTCGGTCCTGGACCGCGGCTCCGTCACCAAGTTCATCCCTTACCTGGTCGCCGGTGTCCAGCACTCTCTGCAGGATATCGGTGTGGAGAGCCTCGACGCGCTCCACAAGGGCGTCGACGGCGGCGTTGTGCGCTTCGAAGTGCGAAGCGCCAGTGCCATGACCGAGGGTAACGTCCACGGTCTGCACAGCTACGACAAGAAGCTGTACTCCTAAGTGAGGGCCAGTTCTTAATGGATGATTAATAAAGATTTGTTCACGCCATGATACATGGACGACATGAAAATAAAAAGTATGGGTATGAGGGTCAGGAGTTATGCTGCGTGGATTGCGCTGAGAATCGGTTTTGTTTTGATGGTATTGGAGGCACTTGGTTTTTTAGAGTACCTACCTAGCATGATGGCGCTGTGAATAAATCCATCGATTACATGCTACAGGAATGGTTACGTTTATGATCTCTAGTACATAATATGTAAACTTAAATCAAGGACAGGGAAGAAGAACTTTGCAAAAATCTGGAAAAAAGAGGCATCGACCATAGCTACGGATTGTACCTAGTAGTTGAGCACGGGAAGTCCGCAACTAAGCGTTGCCCGTGGAGACTACCACATGGGCTTGGCCAACCCCAGCAGAACCTAGGTTAACCCCGCGTGCCGGGATCAATTAACCAAGGTTAATCATTCCCTTCTATCTTCAAAGTAACTAGTGAACATTTATAAGTAGCTAAAAGCCACCACAGTGCATTGGCCGCAGCGACTCTACTCTAGTGGACATGATCGCCTTTTCCCATGCACCCCTGACCTCGTCATCCCGGTTGATATCGCGATCCTTGTCCGTTCCTCCTCGGCTTCTTTCCTGCGGTGCTTGGCTTGTAGGGTCTGGGGAGTATAGGACTTCTACACCACAGCAGCGAGTTGCGTGTCGGTGTCACGGTGGGCTTGTTACTGCTAGGAGATTCTCGTCTGTTTTTCCTGCGCAGGAAGCGTCTATGTCGCAGAAGATGTCATCGCATGGTGGCGGTGGGCCGAAGCCGAAGCCGAAGCTGGCTGTGCCGCGGCCGAGTTCGAGGTGAGTTTTGTCTTACTCCAATTTTGCTCTATACACATGCATGCTTTATCTTATCTCATTTGCTCTATGTCTATGCTATCTACTCGAATGAACTTCATCCACATCAAAAAACAACAACTAATGTATCCAGCGTAATCCTCATATCCCCCCAAAACGAAGTCCTCCTCCTCCACCGCGTCAAAACATCCACCTCATTCGCCTCAGCTCACGTCTTCCCAGGCGGCAACCTCTCCCTCCAAGACGGGACATGTCCACCGGCGGAGGACCCAAAGCACCACGAAGACGCACCCTGGTACAGGAATGCCGCGGTGCGCGAGCTCTTCGAAGAGAGCGGGATCCTCCTCGCTAAGGACAAGAACACAGGCAAGATGCTGGCTGTTCCGGAAGAAGAGCGGGAGAGGGGACGACGGGCGATTCACCAGCAGGGGATGAAGTTTGATGAGTGGTTGAGGGAGAGGGATGCCAATGCGGTGCCGGATACAGGTCAGATACGACCCACCTTACTCTGCCCACTCCTCGCCGTTCACTTGCTAATCATCATAATTATAGATAAGTTGATTCCTTTCACGCGCTGGATCACACCAACCAATGTCCCCAAGCGCTACACCACCCAGATGTACCTGTACTTCCTACCGCTACCTCTCGAGTCCGAGAAGCCGCTTCTGAACGAGATCCCCGCCGAGGGCGAAAAAGAGGAGATCCAGGTTCCGACGAGCGACGGAGGCGTGGAGGTCACCGAAGCGCGGTTCCTGCCCGCGTCAGAATGGCTGCGGATGGCGCGCGCGGGCGAGATCATCCTGTTCCCGCCGCAGTTCCTCCTGCTGCATCTGGTGGCAGAGTTTCTGGACAAGAGTCCCCGGGGTCCGGGTGTTGCTGTTGAGGAGTTGAAGAAGCGGCGCGAGGGGCTGGTGGAGTTTGTGCACTCTGGTCAGCCGCCGTGGACGGATAAGTGTATTTCGCCGAAGATGCTCAAGGTGGCTGAGGATGGGCGCGCCGTGTTGGCGCTTGATCACCCCGGGCCGGAGTTGAAGGGGACGGGTCGGAGGGGCGAGGCTGATAGGGTTGTGAAGGTTAAGTTTAAGCAGGGTAGTGCGCGGGAGTTGGAGTTACAGTGGAAGAAGGATGTTTTTAGGGAGGATGGGGGTGAGAAGAGCAATCTATAGAGTCATATTATTGCAGTGGACTTGGTCTGGCTGGTGTACATATTGTCTTGCATAGGATGGATAGACTGGACTGGATGGAGTGGTCGGAATTATAGACTGTCCTCGAATAAGGTTGGATGTACCACGGACTAAAACAACAAAAAGAAATAAATAAAAAAGTATTTTTGTTACTTATTTCCATACACTCTTTAACAAGAGTAGGAAGAAAAAGAAACAAAAAAGAGACAAATCAAGTCAGTCGCCATCTGGCGCTGCTGGGAATCGAACCCAGGTCGAATCGGAATTGTTGTTTTAACCACAACGATTCATGATGACCACTACACTACAGCACCTTGATTTGATAAAGAAACTCTCCTTACAATGATCCACAAGCCTTACCTTTTCTTCCCCTCCTCCCACCATCCGCCTCCGCAGGGCAAAGACCAACCCACCGCCTACCCAAAACAGGCAAAGCCCTCGACAAGAGATCACATGACCCACACAACCCGAAACTCAGACGGCCAGCATTTTCAACGACACTTCCGCGCCCAGTCCAGACAGTCCATCTCCGCCAGCGCACCTTTCCTTCCTCACCGTCGTCGACCTCACGTCTACAAACCCGCCAAAATGGAGAACGAAAAGGGAGAGATCGTCGATCTGTATGTTTACCTTTTTTTTTTGCACCTTTTCTTTTACGGCTTTTCTGGATATATGTGTGTGTTTGTGTGTGGATGTGTGTGGGTGGATGGATGGGTTGATTGGGACTCTGCGCCTCCGGGGGGATATATCTCGATCGCGACATGGATAAAGGAGTCGGTATGGGTGGCTGTGGAATTTTCAACGTCTGCAGGTTTTTTTTTCCAGGGGAAAAAATACTTTCCGATCGCAACCCCAGATGGACAGAGGAGGCAGAAGTTCATACACCACACGCCATCCAACCACCCACCACCACACACACAGAAATATATATATCCAGGACCTAATAAATCAGACAAAAGAGAAAATACTAACTTTATAAAGCTACGTGCCCCGCAAGTGCAGCGCCACCAACCGCATCATCAAGGCCAACGATCACGCCTCCGTCCAGATCGCCATCGGCAAGGTCGACGAGAACGGTCGCTACACCGGCGAGAACCAGAACTACGCCATGTGCGGCTTCATCCGTGCCCGCGGCGAGAGCGACGACTCCCTGAACCGCCTGACCCAGCGTGACGGCTACATCCGCAACGTCTGGACCGCCAGCCGCCAGCGGTAAAGATTTTTTTCCTTAATGATCTTATCGATGATGGATGGGTGGTGTTTGGGGCGGTGGTCGGTTGATTGATGGTATGATCAAACTCCTTTTTCTTGGGATGTGATTTATCTGGGGAATATATGCTAACGAGTTGTTGGTATTAGGGAATGGTGTGCCGTGTGTGTGATGGGTTTATCTACCTCGGAGAAAATTCCTTCAATTCGATCTCAAGTGATAAATGAAATGAATACAAAAAATCATATCACACGTCCTTACTCTTCATCGTCTTATTATTTCCCCCTCGCTATCTATCTATCTATCTGCCCATGCAATTTCCTTACGGTCTTCTCACGACTTCATGACCCTGTAATCCACCAGCCCATCTCTTTCTCTTTCTCCTTTCCCCCGTCCTGGGTATACACCAACCCAAGAAACAAAACTGTGCCCACTCCCCATCGTATACATACATATATATACCCCTCCCTATCCCCCCACATCCCCCCCAAGGGGGCAAAAAACGGCCCATCAAACCTCCTCATTCGTAGTAAAAATACGGATCGGAAGCCTGCATAGCATCCATCTACCTTTTACAGCCCCATGAGCGAGGAGGTAAGACAATGACAAAGTATAATGCTATTCGTAGTGTTGTCTTTGCAAAGCCGGATATTGAATTTACTGCCTGCTGAAGAGCCACTGTTGCGGAGATTTTGCGCTGGGGCACAGATACGGGTGGGACATCCTTCTTTCTATCTTTTTGACTTTTTTTACTTGAATGCAATGTGGTATATTTATATATATACTATATAGTGTAATATGGGAGACTAGGTACAGAGCTGGCCAGCTGTAGTTACTGGTGAATGGAAATATTTAGTCGACGTTGGTGAGGTCGTGTCGTGGGAAGATACATAGATGCGATGATCTACTCCGTACTTCTGTCTTGGTTCCCTTCTTATTTTTACTCGCTTATAAAACGTAGATAGATATCTACCACACTATACTGTATGTATGTCTGTCTGTCATCTGCGTAATCTCATAAACCCGTGCTTTTCAAAAAAGAAAGAAGAATAACAAAAGAATATAGAAAAGAAAGCAAAACAACGATATCATAAACTTTGTAAACAGACAGCTCTATACTCCCGTCACGACTGGCTAGGTTAAATACTGTCTAGCTCCTTCTTTATCTTAATGCATTTTGTTTTTTTTTAATATTCATTTCCATGAAACAAGCTTAGTCCTTCTCCAATCTGACAGCCGGGTTGGTCTCGATGAAGTTGAGGTCGACTTTGTGGCCGAGGAGTTCTCGGATGTTGCTCACGCCGTATCTAGGATTGTCAGTATTTGTTTCTGGTGATGTTCCCTCTGGGGGGAAAGGGGGAAAAGAAAAAAAACTCACTTGATCATGGTAGGTCGCTCCAAACTCAACCCCCATCCGTAAACTCTCATGTTCTTAGGAATACCCATCGACTCGAGCATCTCCGGACGGAACATGCCGCTGTTACCGATCTCCACCCACTTGGCCAGACCCTCGTGGTAGCCGAAAATCTCCATACTGGGCTCGGTGTAAGGGTTGTAAGCGGGCTTGAAGCGCAGCTGGTGGATGCCCATCTTGGCGAAGAAGACCTCCATGAAGCCGATCAGGCCGCCCAGCGTGAGGCCGAAGTCAGCGATGACACCCTCGATCTGGTGGAACTCCGCCAGATGGGTTGCGTCGACGGCCTCGTTGCGGAAGACCCGGTCGATGCTGAAGTAGCGCGCGGGGCGCGGGTTCGCCGCCAGCTTGTGCAGGACGTAAGTCGAGACGGAGGTCGTGTGCGTGCGCAGCACCAGGCGTAGCGACTCCTGCGGGTCCCAGGGGTACCGGTAGCCGATGGAGCCGTACTTGCCTTCCTCGTGGACCTGGCGCACGTTGTCCCAGTACTGCTGGTAGTCGCGGGGCTTCTCGGGCGTGGTGCTTGACGAGGTGAGCTGTGCGGACCGGAGCTGGTGCGGGTCGTTGGGCGGGTCCTCGCGCGGAGGGTCAGCTGTCGCCGGGTCGGAGATGTAGAAGGTGTCCTGGAGGTCGCGGGCGGGGTGTTGCTGCGGGACGAAGAGGGCGTCGAAGTTCCAGAAGCCCGTCTCGACGAAGCGGTTGGTGGGCATCTCCTCGAAGCCCATCTCGAAGAAGATATTGCGGAATTCCTGTCGGACCTTGTTGAGCGGGTGGAAGGCGCCGGCCGGGGTCGGGGCGCCCTTGGCCTTGAAGTTGTAGGGCTTGAAGTGGGCGGACTTCCACGACCCGTTGACCAGCATGTCGGCCGTCAGGTCCGTCTCCTCCTTGACGAACTCGCGCGCGAACTTGGGGCCCTTGGAGATCTGGAAGGTGATCACTTTCTGGATCGAGACCAGTTTCCGCCGCTTCAGGTCCGTCAGGGCCTTCTGGTCGTTGAGGGTGCTGGTCTTCTGCACGGTCAACAGCTGCTCGCGGGTCTCGTCGACGATGGACTCGGCGGTCGCTCGGAGGAGGTCGCTGTCCTTCTTGATCCAACCTCTCTTGAAGGCATTCCCCTGGCCCAGCTTGGCGTTTTCCTTGCCGACAATCCCCGGCAGATCGCCGATCTTCAACCCGTCCATGGCGGCGACCACCGCCTGGAAGACCTTGGCCTCGTGGCTGCCATTGGCGGCGATCTCGTCGCCTTCCTTGGTCAAGGCAACGACTTCCTTGTCGATTGTATCATATTTGACCATATCCCGCGAGGCTAGCCGATCGAGCGCGCTCTTGATATTTAACGAGGGGGTGGAGGGGAAGGCGGTGCTGGAGAGGATCGGGGCATCGGACGCGGACAGGGCGTCCAGAATGGGGCTCGTCATATCGGACGCCATGGCTAGATTCGTAGTCCACAAGGGGGGACGCGGTAGGAGGCGAGTTGGAGGAGAAGAGGACGGAGGAAGGAGGCTGGTGGGACGGGCCAAACCTGGGAGATCTGGAGAGGGGCGTTTTTTGACTCAGATATCGATAATGCCGAATTGTGACTCTTTTTTGGCGGGCACAACGAGTCACTTTACGGTAGGCGGTGCGCACCACTACCGCCATCCCGTGACCAGTACCCCGCCATCATTATTTTTTCCGATGACTCAGACATACATAAACTATCTTAGCATAACTTGGTT
Organism: Aspergillus candidus; assembly: GCF_002847045.1. Lineage (NCBI taxonomy): Eukaryota > Fungi > Ascomycota > Eurotiomycetes > Eurotiales > Aspergillaceae > Aspergillus > Aspergillus candidus. The sequence continues at coordinate 3,883 of NW_020194028.1, read as the reverse complement.
ATCTTATGGAGTACACAGGCTGACTCTTGACAGTGATGATTATGGTTGATTATAGCCACGCATCTCCATGCTTCAGCCGTTAATCCACCTGACATTGTATACATCGGCTAACAGACCTGGTTTGGTTCCAAACCAGCAAAAGTACAGACGCCAGCGCATGCAAGGTCGCTGCACCTCTCAGCTGAGCTACGTAGTAGACTCCTGTCCTGTCCCATGATCTCGATTGAAGGATCACAGATCCGTACGGACTGGCAACCCCTCGATGAAAATCATGCGTGGGACTTTATCACCGGGATGACTTGCTGATTTCTATACTCATGAGTGGTGGATTCGTTTATATACATGCCTACCTTGGCGGTTTCTACAGATATAGAAATATATATATATATATATATGTATACTTGCCTGATTTATCCCAGGTTAGCCTGAAAGAATGCTCGCCTCACATGCTGTATCCGATGATACCTTTGTTGAATCCTAGGAACGTGCAGATCCTAGGCCTGTATCTGTAGCCAGATCCCGGTACGGACTACAGTCCCGCGGAACAAGGTTCCCGATTCCTGTCAGCCTCGTAATCATCGAAGCAATCAGTGCAGCAATCATGGATGGATATAATGTGTGGGATGATTAGATATTTCGTCTGTCTTGCTCTTATGGTGGTTTAGAGTTCGGGAGTATCCATGGCGGTCAACAGTATAATAATACTGGTTGGTCCATGATATATATGTCCCATGATATGACGGCACACACTGGGATGGTCATTTAACCTCCACATATAGCTATGATGTCAAAGCATATCTACTCCGTAGGCACCCTGATCAAGCCTCATCATCCAGCAAGGCTAGTGATATCCCTAGTATATATCATCCAGAAGGTAGTGGGCTCAAAAGAGCCAACATACACAAGTACCATTCCCACATGCCGTCCGCGATGACCAAAAACATCCCAGAACCCTGTGTCTCCTGAGTCAGGTCACGACCGCTAAGAACCACAAAGGCATGATCTTATGCCTTTTTTGTTCTTAGTTTCTAGTTTTGATAATTTCGACTTACATAATTTGGGATGCATGGGCCTAATCGGGAATAGTTGCATGTGGCGGCCTTCGACGAGGGAGGGAGTCTTTTCCAGCCTGGCAGCGTCGATTGGTCTCGCGCGCATTTGGTGGATCCCACACGCGACCGTTGTCAAGGGTTGGAGGGTGGTTGGCTTAATCTATGTAGATATGTTGGGAAGTCGTCGGACTGTATTAGCGATGAGTGGTATTAGTACCATGTACTAGAAAGAGGAGTATGATCTCGAGAGTACGACCCCTTGATAGCTCCTGATTCGAACCTTGATCGGCTATAATTTCCCTGATCCCCGAACAGATTAGAAGACGAAGCCTCTAGGTCAACTTCGAGACAAGGGAGATTTGCCACTGAGATGAGAAGATGGCCAGTAAGATGATTGCTGGACGATGGCCTGGCAGTTCATTTGGAGATGAAGAAAGCCACCGGAACACAAGAATAGAAGAGATCGATTTGCCTGATCCGTATCCAGGTCGTGTTCAGAGTGATGATGCCAGAGGAATAATTACCATCTCACTGACTGACTACTCCACGGATGATTTAAATTAGCCTTCCCATATCCGCGCGGTGCAACCGTTCCGTATCCGCCGTGTTCCAGATTCCTCGACGGTTGATGACTTCCTTTCGTCTTTTTGCTCGAGGCTTTTGTTTACAGACGATGGTAGTGGGACGTGAGTGACGGATAGGCGATCGCCATGTCGGTGGTTTGGGGAGATGATCGCCATGCTTCGTTTGCAGGGTTGGGTTTGACATAGTATCCACCATCAATCGACGGATACTCTTCCAGATAGCCTTCGAGTCTCTGACCAACGAGGCCGATGGTGAGAGGAGTGGCAGACAGACGGTTCAGTGGTCAGGAACCGTCCTGTACGGGTCCCGAATGCCATAGGTACCGTATCATACTTACTTAGTTTACCTGATATGTATCTTAGAAGGGATACTGGACGGCCGTGGCAATTGTGGCCGTAGAGAGTAAAAAAAGACGGCAGAGTGGTGCGTTCGGTCCACGCACCGCATGATTTTATAGAGCCGTCTCCACACTGGTATAGTTGAACACAACAATCAATCCCATCGGTTTAAATCCGGACCCGGGGGTTTGACTAGATTCAGAGGATTTCCATGGTGTTGGTAGATTGACCTTTTAACGATTCTGGTTGAGTATATCTAGATGTCTCTGGTTCGAGACCAACTGACTCGGAGTAATCACATCAACGGATGGAGAACGATCCCCATCCCCAGGTAGATAAATAGATGGATTGACTCCATCGATGGACTCCGTAATTAATGTAAATTGAAAGCGAAGACAATCATACCTAAAAGTCGAGTGGAGGAGATCCGCGTTCCTCCTGACCAACAAGATTGGGTTGAGCTGACCCCGATTAGATAAACTAGGCCAGAACAGTCTTGTTTGTTTCCAACATTCCAGGTTTCGAGGGGTTTGATCTCTGTTAGTATTCCACCCTGGGTGTTCCAGGGAGTTGTCTCTGGTTCAACCTTTCTTTCTTTCGTTCCTCGCCCTCGCCTGGGACTCCACTTGAATCAAATCAACCAAATCAAAAGGTATCTGTCGTTTTTGTTGTTGTTAATTTATCAACAAAAGATAGTTTATTATTATTGCCACTATCTTAATTTGATCAAGATGAGTATCATCAGTATTGGTATTGGTATTGGTATTTTTTTTTTTTTTTTTTTTTTTTACCCCTTTGAACTTTCACACCTTTGGACGAGTCAAGTGTGTGGTTTTTACACGATACCCCGTGTACTCAAGTGTGTCCCTTGGGTTTTCTCCCCCGCTGGATTTTTATTACCGTTCATTTTTCCATTTCTTTCATTCCTTTTATAACATCATAATCATAGAATATTATCATGATCATTATCTTCTTTGGCACCATTAAATACATATTAAAAACTTTTGTATGTTCGTGGTGAAAGTCATCATACACAGTTGATTCTCCCTCCTTGACTAACCTTCCAGGCTCTCCGCTTTACACCTTTTTCCTTTTTCTTTTTCTTTTTCTTTCTTTCTTTTTTTTCTTTTTTCTTTTTCTTTTTTTTTTTTCCTTTTCCCCTTCTTGGTCAATCCTCAGATTGATCATTCCTTTCCCTTACAAACATTGGAACCGACGCTATTCCTCCGCTAAATACCTTATTCCTTCGATCCCTCCAATTCCCGTCCCTTCTCCTGTGGGATCTTCTGAATCTCGACTGGTTGGATCTGGACACCCCTCGTCATTCCTCCATCATCCACCTGATATATCGTTTTGTTTTGGGGGAAAGCAATAGTACGAGAAGCAAGAAAGATCTGAGGAAAAGAACAGAGAATAGGAAGAGAGCAGGAAACGAAGAAGAAAAATCAGAAGAAGACAAAAGAACCGTCCATGTCGTCGCCTTGAGACTCTTCTTGCCGTAACACCACCAGGTAGGTTCGTCTCTCACCCTCACACTCACTCTTTCTCTTCCCCCCAGAATCCGATTCCTCGCATTTTTCCCGCCCTCTCTGACTTCCCTGACTTCTCTGACTTCCCCCCTCCTCCTCTCTCCCTCTCTCTCTCTCTCTCTCTCTCCCTCTCCCTCTCCCTCTCTCTCATCTCCATTATCATCTCGCTTTCTTTCCCCCCTCCTCTCTCTCCTTCTGGACAAACCATCCTCTATTTTCTTCCTCTTCATCATTTTTGACCTTTTGTTGTTCTCTCTCCCCAGTCCCCACTCCCCTTCATTTCCTCTTCCCTTCTCTGTCCTTCCTTTCCCCTTCTGGTCCCGCTTTTCTTTCTTTCCACGATCCTTCTTAGACTCGTTTTTTTTTTTTTTTTTTTTTT